>NC_138028.1:104295303-104533581 GCF_964106645.2 Podarcis pityusensis
TGATGACTGTTGTGGCCAATAACTGTGGGCAAATAGTGAATAGTGATATAGAAACCATCCAGGGTCCAACTCAGGAACCTGTATTGATTGGGCAAGTGCAGAAGATAAAGGAGGAGGCTGCGGCTGCACCTCAAATAATACAAATGGAGAGGCCCAAGGCCCTACAGAAGCATAAGCCACTGTTTTTGAAGATTGAAGTTGGAGTGGGCCAGGGGGAGTCTGGAGCTGAGGAGGCTCTTAACTTTGGAGAGACTTCGAAATATGCTTGTAAACATTTTTTGGATTATATTGATGACTGTGGGGAGTGGGACTGTGGGGAATGGGCTGGCTTGATGAAGGGAGACGGAGATAATTTTGGGTTGGAACCCCCCAGAGACCTACTCCTCAATGAGAAAGGAAAGAAATTAAGAAAGAGACCAACAAAAGACAAGGAAAAGTGCAAGTATAAACAAGAAGAAGAAGATCTGCAGAAGGGACATGGAAGAGACTTAAGGGCCTCGGACATAAGACTTCCAGGTTGATGGACTAGATGGAATGGACAGTAAGGACTGACACGACCCGAGACCAGGAAGAAGAGACGTTGGATGAAGATTGGAAGAAAATTTATAAAGAAAAATTTTTTATTTAGGGAATTAGCCTAAAATTAATGAATATTAGGGGAAATGTTGGAATGAAACTATATGACTCTAGTAGAAATGATATCTGGAGTTATGTATAACTGAGTATTAAGTTTCAAGCTTTAAGGTATTTTATGGTAAGATAAGGTTAAATAAATTAAGATAATTTGAATAACAGAATATGGGGAAAGATGGAAAGGATCTGTCGAGTTAATTAATAGGTTAAATTGTTAAGATAAATTATTTAATAATAATTGAGAAAGATGGAAAGAATTTGCTGAAATAACTAACTAAACTAGAATACAAAAAGGGAGGTGTGAGGAGGTCAACGAAACAAGCAAATGGAAGTTAAAGATATGTAATGTGGGATTTGTGTTTTTTTCCCTTTTTTATTTTTTTTGCTGTATTGCTGTATTGGTTTTTTATGTTTTGCATTTTTTCTTCTTTTTATGCATTGTAGTGTTGTTTTCTATTTTTTTCTTTCTTTTCTGTAATTCTGAAATTATTAATAAATATTTTTTTAAAAAAACAAACAAAATGCAGCTGCAAAGACTTTGATTGGAACCAAACAGATCTGATCAATTCTTCAACATCTTCACTGGGTGCTGTTACTTACCTTTAAAGCCAGATACAGTTTGGGCATGAGATACAGTTTGTGCACACGGGGGGGGGGGGGGAGGTACTGTGGTCAAAACCACTGAGCCTCTTGGGCTTGCCAATCAGAAGGCTGGCAGTTCGAATCCCTGCAACGGGGTGAGCTCCCATTGCTCTCACCCAGCTCCTGCCAGCCTAGCAGTTCAAAAGCACACCAGTGCAAGTAGATAAATAGGTACCGCTGCAGAGGGAAGGTAAATGGCATTTCCATGCGCTCTGGCTTCTGTCACGGTGTTCTTTTGCACCAGAAGCGGTTTAGTCCTGCTGGCCACATGACCCAGAGAGCCATCTGTGGACAAATGCCGGCTCCCTCCGCCCGAAGCCAGATGAGAACTGCAAGCCCATAGTCCCCTTTGACTGGACTTAACCATACAGGGGTCCTTTACCTTTACCTTTTACCTGCAGTCAAAATAAAAAATAATAATAAAAAAAATCCTTCCAGTAGCACCTTTAAGACCAACTAAGTTAGTTCTTGGTATGAGCTTTCGTGTGCAAGCACACTTGTGTATCTGAAGAAGTGTGCTTGCACACGAAAGCTCATACCAAGAACTAACTTAGTTGGTCTTAAAGGTGCTACTGGAAGGATTTTTTTTATTTTGACTATGGCAGACCAACACGGCTACCTATCTGTAACTTTTACCTGCAGTAATGCTTCACCCTGCTTATGGAATTCTTTTGTGGGAAAGATTTGCCTGGCAGCACCTACTTTGCTATTTCTTCAGCACCAGGCAAACGACTTAAATTTTTTTTTCTCCTAGACTCTTAGTTGCTAAAATTCCCACTTCTTTGCTGCAAGTTTTTAAGCAGCTGTTTGATACTTTTAAAATGTTTGCTGTTTTCTTGATATGATATTGGTCAGGTTTTTGTTGTGTAAGCTGTTATGAGAACATAAATTAATTCACTTAAAAAAATATCTAAATGGAGTAGATAACAACAACAACAACAACAACAACAACAACAACAACATGCAGTGGTATGTCACAAATAAAACTGAGCAGTATATCAAAAAATAAAAATGAACGAAGGTTGGGCAGACATTGGTTTTTAAGAGTGGAATGCATATAGATTTTAAAGAGGCATTTAAAGGTCATTACTGTTCCCGGTATTTTTTTATTGCTGTCTTCAATATTTACACTAAAGTCTGGCTCAGACATTTAAAAAGCAAACGCAAGATATATAGCAAACAGCAGTAGCTTCAGCTAATGCATTTTTCTGCACAAGCATCCTGTGATATAGGCCAGGTCAGGCCAGGCCAGACCAATCTTGTTTCTCTTAGTTTACATAGAAGAGGAAATTTTCTACTTTTCTCAGTATTGCAAAATTTCCAATGCTGAGATAAGCACAATGGCACCAGTAAGTCACAACTTTTAAAGGTGCAAAAGGTTTCTTGCTATCTGGACCTGACATTCCTACCAGGGGAGCCGACTTGGACCTCAGGTTAAGGGTGTCCTGTGCGTGTGATGTCCTGATGACATGTGCCTCCCCCAGCCTCGGAACCTGACTTCTTCTTGGAGATGCTTTCCAAGGCTTTGCGAGACCTCAGAAGTTGCACCGGGGGCCCTGCAGAACCCCCTATAATTGGTGCCCCTGATTCTTACTGACTTCCTACACAATTTCCTCTCCAGATCTGCACAGGTGATCTCAGTGCAACTCTAATCCTTTTCAGGCATTTGGTGTTATGGAGTAAACATGTCAGTAGGGCTCTAGGGGTGAGTATGCTAGCTCCTCACCCCATCCCTTTCTCATCTTCCTTCACAAGTTTGATGGTGATCTTCTGAAAAGAGGATCTTCTGTACTCATGGAGGCTCCCCTTGTATTTTAGAACTCAGGAAAATCAGGATTCTAAAATGTGTGGGAAACTCTGAGGAGTACAAAAGGCTTCCCGCTTCACAAGGTTGCCCTCCAGAATGGTGATGCAGTGGAAGTTTTGCACTTGTCCCCAACCCCTCCTCTCATATGTTAACTCTAATGTAGGTTTCTATATTTAAATATGGCCCTGATGACAATCATTTTCTCCAGCATCTTTTGAAACTGATAAACTCGAAGCCTAAAGGCTGGCATCATGCAGGTGTGCTAGGGTTCATTCCTACCCATAAAATAGTTGCGATCCAGAGGGTTTATACATAATTCACCGCCCAAAAAGGCCACCTTGAGTACTGGAATTGCAGTAGTCATGTGTACCTAGGTGAATCAGGTCCTCGTACTAGTCCTTTAATACTATCTCAATCACATGTTCACCCCATACCTCTATGTGGAGGAAGCTACTACTGCAAGGTAAAGGTAAAGGGACTCCTGACCATTAGGTCCAGTCGTGACCGACTCTGGGGTTGCGGCGCTCATCTCGCTTTATTGGCTGAGGGAGCCGGCATACAGTCATGTGGCTAGCATGACTAAGCCGCTTCTGGCGAACCAGAGCAGCGCACGGAAACACCATTTCCCTTCCCGCCGGAGCAGTACCTATTTATCTACTTGCACTTTGATGTGATTTTGAACTGCTAGGTTGGCAGGAGCAGGGACCAAGCAATGGGAGCTCACCCCGTTGCGAAGATTCGAACCGCCAACTTTCTGATCGGCAAGTCCTAGGCTCTGTGGTTTAACTCACTGCACCACCCGCGTCCCTTTGCTACTGTAAAGAAAGGGCTAACTCATTTATTTAGTGTTTTGGCATGTTATAACACATCACCATTTAGTTAGGAACTGACAGATTAAAAGTCTCAGGCCTTCAAGCACACCAATAGAGACACACATACTTGATTTCTACATTAATTCATAATTAATATAAATAGTATATCATAGTTACTTGTCTGATGTCCTCACTTTATTGCGCAGTACTACTTCTGAAGATTTTTGGGGGGAGGGGGATAAGTTGAAGAAATGAGGATGAAATGTGTCATTTATGCACCATGATGTGCTTAATGTGGAGGTAGGCAATGCAAGGGGCTCTTTTCTAACAGCGATAAAAATAATTCATATTGAAAGTCTCCCAGTACCTGAAGGATGTAATTATCTTGTGGTGGCCACACCTCCTGTCATACCCTACTGCTTAATTACACAGTTTCACCAGAATTGTTATTCTGCTCTGAGTAATGCGGAGTGGAAGAGAAAGCTGAGGAGAAGGTCTGTAACAGAATAAGGGAGCTGACAAAACAACGGAAAACAGGCGTGGGTTCTGGCACAAAATTATCTCCCGATAAAGTTTGGATAAAAGAGAAAGCCAGTGATATTAGATGAAAATTCTGAAAACCCCGAGGAAAATGCCCCACAGACCCACGACGGAGCTGAGATAGAGTGGGTCAGTGTAAGCAACAAGGAAGCCATTGATCAAGCCTCAAATCCCCCTAACAAAAAGGTGATTATCAAGCCTTGAGCTGCGGCCTTGCTTCTCACAAAGAGTAAGATATCATGTTGAGCTGGGCTCAGCGGCGATACATACTGCTGACAGCTCAGGCTGTGTTTGGCCACTCATTCTAGTATTCTGCTTAAAAGGGCCACAAATAACATGCGAGAGAATGAAGCACAAAAGGCCTATGTTGAAATAGAAATTAGGGCTTGGCACAATCCTGCTCTCACGTCCCAGTGTCTCATTACCCAAGTATGGCGGAAAGGTTGGTTGCTGTTGCACTGTTGTCTGGCGCCAAACATGAAGGGGAATTCTCCCATAGCATCCTGCCTGCTACCTCGTATTCACTTAATTATCTGTGCAGTGGGGGGAAAGGTTCTGCAGCTTCTCTAAGGGTGTTCAGAGCTGAATTAGCTCATGCTCCAGAGGCATGTTGGATGCTTAGATAACTGGATGACTATTAAATGAACGTGGCTATAGAAATATATTATGGTGTGGGTTTCGGAGACTTGGGGGCATGTGCACACTGAATGATAGGGCACATTCAGAGCTGGACGCTGCTGTTTTTTGGGGGTGCTGTACACACGATGTCCTCCCTATGTCACCAATATCCCACACTGTGTATCAATCTGAGGTCCATTCTGCTGGAACGGCGATCATCCATTCTGTGCTGAGAATGCACTTCTCATGGTCTTGCTGCCTACACAGAAAATGTTTTCTCAGGTCATCTCGCATTGGGACAGACCTACTGATGTTGCAGGTCTTTGCCACCCCCCTTTATCATGTGTAACTTGTCTACGAATGAAATAAAAAAAACAGGAAGCAGTGCAGTAGCTTAGCCTCCTCTGTATATACCAATACATATCCTTGGTATAGGAGTATATGAACACACTAATGTCCAACTCCTCTCATTTGAAAGATTTCAGAAAATGCTTTTTTTAAAAAATAAAAAAGGTATGTGAAAGCAGTAATTGAGGGGAGGGGAATAGATAAAACTGTTGCAAGCTAATTTGAAAACATGCCCATCTGTCTGTACAGACAACACAGATGTTAGCTGTTGCTTTGGATGATATCATCACATAAAGTTGTGTACAACTGCAAACCACTATGTATGCTAAAGCACGCAGCGGAAAAACGACCCTGGGTGTTTCAAAGGCTATGTGTGCACACAGCCTTGCAAGTTTCCTACTTACTCACTTATCCTTCACCTTGGGCAGCAACGTGTCATGAGAACAGGCTTGATGGAAGCTAGAGGACAACTAAAACCTACAAGTGAGTGCAGGAAAGTTCCATTCTGCATGTACCTCCTGCAACAACCACTTTGCCATCCCTACCAGGACATCAAGTCCTCAAATATTTGACAATCTCTGCTAAGCCTTTGTTTGGAATGCCATGCTATTATGCTTTCATTATTGCTCCTTGAAGAAAATTCTGTAACAAAGCATGTTAATCCCAAAGTGGCAGTCGAACTGATAAAATAAATTAAAATTGGCAGGCTCTATAAATGTGAGAGACATACAGCTGATCAACACAAACAAAATAATTTCAGCAAAGTTTTCTATGTTTCCTTTGGTGAGCATGTTTTCAATTTCTATTATGCTCTTGGACCCTGGAGGTAACATTCAAATCTTTGGACCTCCAAAGACTGGAATTCTACACAGGGAAGTAGCAAGTCCCATTAAAAGCCATGGTGGTCGTCCACTACTCAGAGAAGACCCAGGAAAACTAATGAACATGATTATTTCAATAGGTCTATCCTGAGTAAAATTTAATTGAGTACCATGCCATATCCTTTGACTAACAACTCATCATTTTTAGCTGATTAATCATTTCCCCTTTAATTTATTAATTTATTTCATTTAAATTACCTATGATCAAAACTTCAGTATAAGTGACTATTTGAAATACTGAAGAAAGTGAGAGATTACATAAATTAATTAACAAAAGCTGCTTGCTGTGAGACATAGAGGTCAGCTTTAATATTTTCTTTCTGTTTGCCTTTACAGGGAAACATATAACCAAAACAGACTTTAAAAATAAGCATGCCTTTAACTCACTACTTTACTCATTAAAATTTGCACTCACTGGTTAAAGTGATAGCCAGCGATTATTAGAGCTTGTAGTTCTAGTTATTAAAGTCTATGCTTTGGCATTTTAATTATACTGAATATGGTTGGCTTGTGCTAGACTGTGTAATTATTTGTCATTAATGCTTTAATGATGCTGCATACACATTCACAGGGCAATCCTATACATGCCTACCCAAAAGTAAATCCCAATGAATTTAATGGGATTTACTTCCAGATATGTGTATACAGGGTTGCAGCCTCAGTGACTTAAGCTGGGACTGTGGGCTCAATTTTAATCACTAGCTGAAACTTTGCTAGGCGTTAGTACAGTGGTACCTCAGGTTAAATACTTAATTCGTTCCGGAGGTCTGTTCTTAACCTGAAACTGTTCTTAACCTGAAGCACCACTTTAGCTAATGGGGCCTCCCCCTGCTGCTGTGCAGGGGCACAATTTCTGTTCTCATCCTGAAGCAAAGTTCAAAACCCGAGGTACTATTTCTGGGTTAGCGGAGTCTGTAACCTGAAGCGTCTGTAAACCTGAAGTGTATGTAACCCGAGGTACCACTGTATACTGTACTAATTTTGCAAATGTTGTGTCTAGCTGTATCAGGGACGGATTTTAGTTTTTCAAATTTCAGCAAAGGCAAAAATTCAGTGCCCCCCACCTCTTACCCTCCATTAAACCCTATTCACTATGCCATCACTGCAACACCTGGCAGCACCCCCTTAGCTTGGCATCCAGCACAGTAGAACTGGTCACACTGCCCTAAATCCACCTCTGACTATATCTTGCCACTGCTGCAGTGTACACCAGATACATCTATTATTATTATTATTATTATTATTATTATTATTATTATTAATACCCTGCCCATCTGGCTGGGTTTCCCCAACCACTCTGGGCGGCTTCCAACAAAATATCAAAATACAACAATTCATCAGATATTTAAAACTTTCCTAAATAGGGCTGTCTGCAGATGTCTTCTAAATGTCAGATAGTTGTTTATTTCTTTGACATCTGATGGGAGGGTGTTCCACAGGACGGGCGCCACTACCAAGAAGGCCCTCTGCCTGGTTCCCTGTAACTTGACTTCTCTTAGCAAGGGAACCGCCAGAAGGCCCTCAGCGCTCGACCTCAGTGTCCGAGCAGAACGATGGGGGTGGAGACGCTCCTTCAGGTATACTGGACCGAGGCCGTTTAGGGCTTTAAAGGTCAGCACCAACACTTTGAATTGTGCTCGGAAGCGTACTGGGAGCCAATGTAGGTCTTTCAGGACTGGTGTTATATGGTCTTGGCGGCCACTCCCAGTCACCAGTCTAGCTGCCGCATTCTGGATTAGTTGTAATTTCCAGGTCACCTTCAAAGGTAGCCCCACGTAGAGCATGTTGCCGTAGTCCAAGTGGGAGATAACCAGAGCATGCACTATTCTGGCGAGACAGTCTGCAGGCAGGTAGCGTCTCAGCCTGCATGCCAGATGGAGCTGGTAGACAGCTGCCCTGGAGGCCGAATTGACCTATGCCTCCATGGACAGCTGTGAGTCCAAAATGGCTCCCAGGCTGCGCACCGTCAGGGGCACAGTTACCCCATTCAGGACCAGGGAGTCCTCCACACACACCTGCTGAAAGATTTCAGCATGTATTGAGTTGCTTCCTGAGCTGATTCTAGCATCCACCAAAGCCTACACACAAAAACAATCACAGAAGCACCAGCTTGTATTGATTTTTACTAAGTTAAAACATTCTCAGTGTGAATCACCAGTGTCTGCATTCCAAAGGGAGCTAACTCCAAGAGAATATTGATATGACAAACGTATATCAGTTTTCTACCACTTTAACTGTCATGGCTTCTCCCAAAGTATCCTGGAATCTGTAGCGTCGTAAGGATGCAAAGCTCTGCCAGAGATCTAGAGTTATGAGAGTTCTCTAGGGAACAGAAATTCCTGTTAAACTAGTTGACGTCGGGGGTACAGATAACCCTTAGTTGGAACAATTCATACAGGGCTTAGAGTTTCTGTGTCTTCTATAGATTTCATGCCTTCTGTCTGCTAAGGCAATCAAATAAATAACACTTTGTGGTGATGACAGGAAGACTTGGAACTTGTATTTAACTGAATTCCTTCCAGGAAATGTAAGAAATGTTTTCCACAGCTTCTCACTTCAACTGGGTTGACGGTATTACGTTGTGGATTTAATTAACAAAAAGTATTTTTGAAATACTCTAAATCTGACTAATCCACCTTTCTCCACCAGGAACCCCCTTCCCTTAAGCTCTGTGCTGTTTGCATTCACGAAGGGTCTTCATGCATGATATTGCTGCCTCCTGAAGTGCTTTCTCATATCAGACTGTGCTCCACCTTGGATCCAGGAGGTGAAAAATATAAAACAAAAGGTTAACTGGGGGCTTAGCCTTGTTAATCTTGCTCTAAAATGGAAAGCTGATGCTCAGAATTAAATTAAGAAAAAAGAGCTATTAGCATATGCTTAGGAGTATCCAACTCTCTCCCCATTCATAAGAACACAGTTATATAGGGTAACAGGGGTAGGCAATCTAAGGCCCGGGGCCCGGATGTGGCCCAATCGCCTTCTCAATCTGGTCCGCGGACAGTCCAGGAATCAGCGTGTTTTTACATGAGTAGAATGTGTCCTTTTATTTAAAATGCATCTCTAGGTTATTTGTGGAGCATAGGAATTCGTTCATTTTCCCCCCCCAAAATATAGTCCGGCCCTCCACATGGTCTGAGGGACGCTGGACCAGCCCATGGCTGAAAAAGGTTGCTGACCCTTGGGTTAATATTATCACCAGGTCACCAATGTGCATGTCAAGGTGATGACTGGTAGAGAATGGGGAAGCACCAACAAGGTAGATTCCTCATTTGCTCTTTTCACTCTTCCTTCCGTTCTTGTATTGAGAGAATAATTCATCACAATTAGGACTCTCCATTTGGCCCAAATATGGTGTCAGGTGTGGGACAGGTAAAAACAGCTGGACTGGAAGGGGATTTGCTAGCGCTGACAACCAGCAGCTTGTGAAGTGCATGATTTGACTACTTATGTCCCATGACTTTAGTTAGTGCAATTAACTGGAGTGAGCCAACTGATTCTTCAATATAGGTCGATAGTGACAAGCTTGGCCAGGAAACCCAGTGCATGTGGACCGTGATGGTCAGGTGAGCAGCTGTAGTTGCTTCCATACATTTCCTCATTTCCTCTTTCTCTTAGAGCTGCCATGCAGACATTAGTAAAGGCTGCAAGGATGGAGGTAACCTTAGTCCATAGGATCTTTTGCAATGTGATGGGAGAGACACCACGGTTTTGACACTAAATTGTAAGCATACAGACAAGGACTGTGTTGTTTTTTAAAAGCTTTAGGTGGTATTTTGTCAATGTTACTGTAGTTATTTTAACATCGAGCAGATGTTTGTTTGCCATACCACCCTTCATCTGAAGATCACAGGATGGATTACAATACACACACACACACACACACACACACACACACACATATATATATATATATATAATACATAACATAGTAACAAACAAAAACAATCCCACAATTTTCAGATAGAAAAGAAAGAAAGAAAAACAAAACAGAAAATTAAAACAGCAAATAAAATACACCTGCAAAATAGAAACTCAAAATTACATAGAAGAGAAACCGACCCAGAAGTGGCATGCCTTTTTTTTTTAATGCAATCCTTTTCCCTATACAACATGGAGTGTGAAAACTGAGGAATAATTTGACTCAAGATATGTTGCTAGTTATGCTTATGCTGTAGAAAAAAAGAAACAGTCCCCACCCTCGTAACTTAATGCAACTGTGATTTATGAAAATGTTGTCTCTCTGGAGAGCCCAGAATAAATGCTTTTTCTGGTGTTTTGACATACTCAGTCTAAATCCTAGCCCTATCCTAAAAGGGCAAGTCACAGAGTGAATTTAAAAATAAAACAGCTCGCATGTTGGTTTACAACTGTTTAAGAAGTATGTAAAAATATACGAACCAGGCCAAAGGCCTTTCTAAATAGCATCTTGTTTTCCACAGTGGCCAAGCAGTTGCCTCCTGGAAGCCCACAAACTTGACATGAGGGCAGCAGCCCTGGCCTGGTGATGTACAGATTCGAAACTTATCAACTTCCTTTGCCCAGGGTGGCCAACGTTCCCTGCTGGAGGCTTGTTCCACGCCAGAGAGGTACTAAAATGAGCTCCTTTCTTGAGAGCTGAGACCATGTGTAATTATTCAGATTCTTTACTGCGGGAAGCATGCCAGAATTATGATAGCTATTCTCCTCTCTGCCGATAAGCAGATGTTCCAATTCTTCTTATTGTACCTCCCGTGAAATCAAAGCTCTGCTTCCAGGAAGGTAACACAATGAGATTGAAAATTTAAGTCTGAGTTGTTCCCCGCTGCTCCAGCTCTTGCTGAGCGTCACGAGGCTTCTCTGCAGAGCTCCCTCCGGGGGTATGGGAGGAGGTTTGCCAAGGTCAGAAATGTCCTGCGCTGGTCTGACATAATATATGTGTGTCATGATAAGTAGACTGGAGGTGGGCCAGAGCATAAATTGGAAAGATTTTTAGGGCAGCAAATTAATTAAGAGCAGACATCAAGTAAAAAAGGAATGTGCTTTTCCCTCCCCCAACAAGAAGGTTTGTTCCAGGCAGCCACGCTTCCATTAAAGCACATTGCATTATTATTTGTGTGCTTTATTTGTTTTTAATTTTTAAATAGTTTTTATTTGGTTTTACAAATTAATGTTCACATTCAAAATCACAAATAATTACAAATACACGAGATTCTTCGGAATCTCTAGATTTCCCTCCTCTGCTCTGTGGACTTTTTACTTAACCTTTTCAGCTGCACACTATAAGTCACTCTAATTTTCCAGTTCTCCGTTGTGTCCAAAGTCTTTGTTACATTACAAGAGTTATTTAAGACCTGCTAAAGTGTTTAACTGTTTACAGTGGTCTCTCAGATATAATATAAATTTCCTCCATTCTTTGTTAAAGTTTTGGTCCTCCTGATTTCTGATTTTCCCAGTCATTTTTGCCACCTCCGTGTAGTGTAACAACTTAGTCTGCCATTCCACTCTGGTAGGAACCTTATCGTCTTTCCAACTCTGAGCTACCAGCATCCTTGCTACTGCCTCGTGTGTTTTTTAAAGCCACAAGTTGGAGGATAAATTTTCTAGCTTCAAACTGACTCCAAACTAGACCCAAAAAGAGAGTGGGGGAAAAACCCGTAAAAATTGCCCCCCACTTGGTGCCCACATTGTTAGGTTGTGGGTGAACATATCAGACGACACAGCGATTCTTCAAACAGCTCTTGTTTATTCAGAGGCCAGAACAGAACTGAACTGAAGGGTTCAGCCAGCCTGCTTATATAGAGCTCCAGTACAACGTAACTGTAACAACTTTCTGTAACTATCCAATCACTGAATGTCACTTTTGATCCCTTATTTGCATATGTGGACCTGAACTATCTACAGTATCCCCTTGCTGGTCCAGGGTGAGAACTTCAGTACATAACACACATCATATCCATGTATCAGACATCAAGTATTAAAAAAATATATAAGCAGATCTCCCCCTCTCCCCAAAACAAAGCACTTAGAACAGAAAAACCAAAATCCTCTCTCTGGCCCTTCAGACTTTCCTTGGCCACACCCACTTCTCCAGGCCACGCTCCTTGCTGGCCCTCCTTTGTGTGGCTGGAATGTGCCCTTGATGGAGGGTAGAGGAAAGAGGTGAGTGACTGGGTGCAGAAACTGGCCTACTGTACAAAAATGAAATTCGCAGTTGTTGCTCTGCCTATTTTTGCCTCTGGCCCCGCCCAGGGCAAGCATGTGGTCCCCAGAAGGTTGCTCAAAAAGGAATGGAGACCTCAGGTTGAAAAGGGTTCCCCCTTTCCTGGTTTAAGATCTGAGTCAGTTAATACTGACCCAGTGGATGCGATGACTTATTGGAATAATAATCATGTTCAATAGGAATGGAACTATGGGTCATCCTAGCCCCCCAATTTGCAAACCCCTGATCTTAAATCTCTACACTAGTTTCCGTGTGTGTGTGTGTGTGTGTGTGTGTGTGTTATTAATTTTGAAACTGAATTTGTTGCTTAGGTAGGCAGCAATAGCTTTCACAACAGCTTCTGTAACCCCAAGGAGAGCAGGTGCTTTATTGCACAGCTCTGACAATGGCACTTGAGTTGTCCTGCCTTATCACATTTCCATTTATCTTGCCCGCTAGAAAAAAGATTGCCTACTGTCGAAATGATTGTTTGTGATGGAGGCACATAAGGGTTAGAATGAAACAAATAACACTATTCCCCCCTCCTTACCTCAGGCAGGGTTACCTGGAGGTAAAGGGCCTTTGTAGATATTTCTGAGTCACGCTGTATTTTCTCTGAAAGTTATTGCCTATAGAATACTTTTCACTCATCTATATGCAAGGAAATGTTTGCAGAAGCCTTGCTTATAGGAACAAAGCATCAGCTTAAACAGGTTTATGACTCTGAGCAGAACAATATGAACCTCTCCTCTTCGCCTGCTTTTCCCATAGGCAGGTAGAAAGGAAAGCTCTGTATGATTAAGGAACCTTCTAGAATGATATTTACTGTGTCCTCCTTGTGATTTTGTACATTCTGATGTAACAGCAGATACGTTTTCCCACCCTTACCCCAAGAAGAGGAAACCACCAACAAAAGCTGAGATAACAGAGGCAAACGGTCAGTTCAGAAGACTAGAAATAACCTTGGTAATGGAAAAGAAATGAGTTGTTGGTGGGAGGTTCTTCTTGGGGAAAGGTGGTAGAGTTGGAAGGGACCTCAGGGGTCATCTAGTCCAACCCCCTGCAATGCAGGAATCTCAGCTAAAGTGTCCATGACAGATGGCCATCCAACCTCTGCTTAAAAACCTCCAAGGAAGGAGAGTCCACCACCTCTCGTGGGAGTCTGTTCCACTGCCAAACAGAAGGTTTTTGGGAATGTTTAGTTGGAATCCCCTTTCTTGTAACTTGAAGCCATTGCCTCGAGTCCTACCCTCAACATCACCACAAAGCATCACATCCAACTATGCATGGCTGTCTTTGCATTGGCAAGCTGAGCACGAATCAAGGTGCTTAATTCGCTTAATTCAAGGTGATAGCAACTGGCATGCTGACAGTGTCATTCACACACAGACACACATGCAAACTGCCTCATTTCCCAGGAACCCGGCAGAACTTGCACAATTTGGCAGGCTGTGCTGCAACCTGGGATTTTCTTAATAATATCCTTACTTGGGGACAGACAGCCATACCAGTCAAATAGCATTCTTCTCTTGGACCCACTGTATCACAGGCAAATAGATCAAAGTGCTTAATGATGGGTGTGTGAGTTCCGCTCAGCCACAACCCTGTTTTTTCCCATGCAGAGCAGAATGAAGGGGGTGGGGGGAATCACCACCAGACACCAACTAATGATTAAAGCCAAATGAAGCCCTGCAGTGACTCGGATTTAATTTTTACTGTAAGCTGTGCCTTTCCTGGTCATCAGAACTCCATTCTGAGAAAAACAGTTCCCATCATTCAATCAATTAATGCAGAACAGGCCGTTTCATGTTTCTAATGTGATGGAAAGTAAATGCATGTCGTTTGATGCCAAATTGAATGTAGGAATGAACTGTAATTCATGTATAGTTTTGTACATTTTTCTAAAATTGCAGCCTTCAGTACCATCTGGGTCTTTCAAATCACAATAATTCCAGAGCTAGGAATGTTTCATTAAGGCAGCAAAGAAAATGGGAAGAGGAGGGAGGGGGAAGACTTGGGTAGCATTAAAATGACCCAAGGTTGAAGGCATTTTTTTCCTGAAATGTACCTGCTCCTTCTTCCTGTAACACCAGATGCCATTTCCTTAGCTATATATTCATAGTGTCCATAAAGCAATTTTATGTAGATTCTCTTTGTAAAACTTATAAGACAGGTTAGTATTGTTATCATCCCTCAATGGTTGGGCAAGATGGTGGCTTGTCTAAATCCTTTTTCTGAATTTTGGATAGAAGGGAGGGATTTCTCATCTCAGTCAGGAGCCACCAGTGCTACAGTTTGGAATACTGTTGCCTCATGTGTTGAACCACCAGAACTGCCACTAGGACAATCTACTTGGGCAGTGAAGTTTTGTCAACCTCTGAACTGACACCCCACCCCCTTACTAGACAGGAAGGACTATAAAGGGCTTCCAGTTTGGTTTGGGACTTTTCATTGTTTCTCTAGATCCAATATGTTGCTTGGCTCTTTGACTCCCTGACAGAACTCCTGGTTCTTGGCTTTCCTCTGAATGTTGTCCATGGCTCAGGCCTCACAAAGTGATAGATTATACACATAACAGCCACCACACTATGCTAGCTCTCAGTGTTGCCCATATGTCATTTATTCATATCTAAAGCAACTCCCTCTCAGGAGAAATAACAGCTTTACATTTCCACCCTCTTTATGTCTCTGATAGCTTGCCGTAGGATGGTGCCTCATAAAATATCTCATAAGAACAAAAAAGGGATGGAAACGAATATATCCATAAGTACAGAATGCATCTATTGAATGCTAAATGCTATGGATTCCAGACAAAAAACTAATTTGGAGTCTGTAAGCTTGGTTAAGCCAATAAGGGCCTTCTGGTGGGATGGGGGCTTCTCTATTCTCTTCAGCAAAGGCAGTAGTCTTTATTGTGTGCATTTCACGGAACCTGAGTGAGTGGAGAAGCCCTTTTATGGAGGGTATGCTTTGAATACCTCAAATATCTATTGCTTACAATAAATCACTGAAGCATCCATCTGCATGCTCAGAATTTCCCCTTTTGTTGAAGAGGAAAGGAAGTGTGTGTGTGTGTGTAGCATAGCAGACCTTACATGTTTGCAAAGGATCACATGATCAGAATATAAGCACAATCTAGCAAAGCACTCTTCTTTCTGACAGCAAATAGCCAGTTGTATCCTAAAGCTCAAAGGTAAGTGGAGGAGGTATAAAGATACTGCTGCACATAGGCCTACTGACCTTTGAATAAGGAGGTGTGATTTAGTTCTCACAGCCAGTGAGGAGGCTAATTCTTCACATTTTGGCCTTCATTCTATTTTAAAATCTAGAGGCCCTCACAACCTGTGCTATAGAGTTCACTAAGCTGCAATCCCATACAGTCATACCTCGTGTTACGTTTGCTTCACGTTGCGGCTTTTCAGGTTACAAACGCGGCAAACCCGGAAGTGTTTACTTCCAGGTTCGCCGCGTGCACATGTGCAGAAGCGATCTGCATGCTTTGCGCACGCACAGTAGCGGCACTCTACTTATGGACTTTTCGGTGTGCGAACGGCACCCCGAAACAGATCATGTTCATAAGTAGAGGTACCACTGTACACTTATCTGGGAATTTTACTTGACATTTAATTTAATTGCACTTTCTGATACAGTTATACATCAATATTCACACTTCTCAGAATTTTGTGATGCAGTTGCATTGCAAAAAAATGTGAATTTTAGGCAAAATTGCATACAAAAATGTGTATGTGAGGAGAAATTTACATTCAAATGGTAACAATTTTAATGAGGAAAACCAAACTGATATGGATATGTGGAAAACTGAACTTAAGATTGAAAAAAATGAGAAAGAGAAACCAAAATTGACAGATTTGCCTATCCCTATAAGAGTGTAAGAATAGCCACTGGATTCAGCCAGTGGCCTGCTTAATCCAGCATGTTGTGCTCACAGTGGCCAATCAGGTGACCACAGGAAGCCGACAAGCAGGACCCGAGCACAACAGCACTCTCCCTCCTGCAGTTTTCCAGCAACTGATACTCACAAGCATACTGTCTCCAACCATGGAAGCAACTCATTGGGTCTTGGTTCTGAGCAGACTTCACCAGGGCTGCAGTAATAAGCAAGGGTAGTGGTGTGTTGACCATCAAGCCCAGAACAATACTCATTCAAAGCCTTGATTATTAGAAACATGTTGTGAATGTATAGATCATAGACACTGAAACACAACTGCAGGATGGTCACAAAGCATGTTAATTTTTTAAGTCACTATATACATAAAAAACATAGTAATTGTTATTCTGTGTTGTAGCCAGCTAAGTCAAACTGAGAGTAGACCCACTGGAATTGATATACTTAAGTTAGCTTCATCTATCAATTTCTGTGGGTCTGTATGACCCACTTGGAATCAAACCAATAATAATAGCAACTATAATCCAAGTCCAGTGAAAGTTGGTCATGCTTAAGTGCCTTGAAATCCATAGGCCAAGCTAGTTGCAACTCCTTTGCTACCATCCATTTCAGTGGGGTTTTATTGTGACTGACATCTTTGAACTAAGGCCACTGATAATAGAAATTTTAAAAGTGGCCGCAGAAATCCACTGTCTGACCTCAGTAGTATGTTTTCAGTTTGTTCTGTTTTATCCATCGGTGCTGAAAGGAGAAAGTGCAATAGGAAAACAACTTTGAAACCAATCACCATTAATGATTATCCTAAAGAGTAATTACAACTCCCACAGGCACCATTAAATTTCATGTTAACAGAGTGCAGAATGCAGACTAAAGAGCAGCGGAACTGCCCAGTTTTGTTCTCACTAATCCCCCCTCTCATAAGATGTCAAGGAATGAACCAAAATAGCATTAAAGGTCTGGATTAGTGCAAGCAGACAGAAAACGCCTTCCTGCCTACGCTTGCTTGGAAAATGATATGGTAAACTCAGTAATTTTGAAACCAATTATGTATCTTAGTGCATCTCCAGGCTGTTCATGCATCAACTGCTTTAGGAGCATGCGAGACCACTGCTGGCTCGTGATGGGGTGCTGTTCACATGACAACTCCATTTTCTGATCTGGTACCTCCACGTTGGGGCAGCAGCTGTGCACATGGCCATGTTGCAATAGGCATGAACACAACAGCTCAAGTAAGGCTGCACATCATGGAGATGATAAGTGCATCCCATGTGAATGTACCACATCATACAAACAAGGTGTCCTAATGCTGTGAAGCTAGCAGTAACCCTGTATGCTCTCAGAGGCTATAACATGGCTGGCAGCGGCAAGGACTCTGAATGGATCAACATCAATCATTCTCAATATATGGGATCTTCCTTATCATATCTCTGAGAAGAAATAAACTAGTTTAGCCAGGCTTTTTTCAACTAAAAATATCAACTGAATATCCGTTTGATTTTAATACTACATTGCCAGCCACTTGAGCTAAGTACAAGATGAACTATAAAACAAAATGTGCTGTGGTTAAAAAACAACAACTCTAAATTCCACATTAGGTTTTATAGATATTATGGTCAGTACAGGGCACAATAACCTTGTCTATTGCCCAGTACAGGACAAGTGGTATAAGGACAGGGGTAGCCAACATGTGCCCTCCACACTGCAGCTTCCATAATCACTGGCCACTAGCCATGTTTGCTGGGGTTGATTGGCGTCAGAGCCCAGCAAATCTGGAGATCACCCCATTGGCTCTCCTTGGTACAAGGCATACTTGTAATATCAAGGTATGAAACTGAATGTTCTGGATGAATAGGAAAGGGGAATCAGTTTATAGAGAGCATTGCTAGATTTGTAGGCCGAAGGTTTCATCTTCCATCCATGGCCTCTTCAGGTAAGGCTGGGAAGGACTCCTGTATTAAACTCTTAACACTGCTAGTCAGTGTAGCATACCAGGAATGGAGATCCAGCTGCTATCACTGCCAAGTCTTCTATTTCCCCTGATATTAATTTCTTTGCACAGTCTGAAGGAAAAATGTTATTGCTTTGGAAAACACACGAATCCTGCGGATCAGCCAGCTCTTCCACTGTTCTTGCTCTTGCTGATTCTTTTTTATGCAGCAAGAATATATTTTAAATTAAAAATATTTAGAACCAACTTATCCATTCTTCTTCAGCACAAAGACCCCTGTGCAGAAAGCAAGTCACTAATTCATTTTAAAGGCTTCCTTCCCCTTTCATTTGGGACATTCATTTCAGTGGGTTACACGGCTGGGGTACATGCCATGATGGCAACATATAAGATACTCTATTAAGAAAATCATCCCCCCCTCCTAGAAAAAAACCCCACCACCCCAACTAAGCAATCAATAATCTTCAGCTGAGAGAAAGTGCAAGATAAGACGAAGGAAAATTACAGCAGGAGTTGACGGCTTATGAAGGGAATTCTTCCTCGTGGCTAATCCTCTCCACATGCTCTAACGAAGGAAGCATTATCTCAAACGGCCATGTGTGTCTCATTGATTCCAATTGGGCTTTCCTCCCTTCTTGTAAATGCCTTACACTTTGAGGGGAAGAATATTTTTAAAGCCCACCAGAGAGTGTTTTCTTAGTTGCCCTTCAGAGTACGTTAAGAATTTGCTGTCAGAGCTTGGTGCTGCAACATCTGGAAACTTCCCGTATGTGGTCATCTGACAGATGCTGAACACAGGCATTCTTATTTTATTTTATTAAATTTGTGAGTCACTCACAGAACATCCACTGCCACACCTCGAGATGTAAAGGAGAAGTAGAGTTGTGTGTCATTGGTATATTGCTGACAACATACTCCAAAACACATGTTTGATGTGCATCCTGTTTGATATGCAAACATCATCACAGACCACCCAGAGCCAGCCCAAGACATTTTGCTACCTGAGGTGAAGCACCAAATGGCACCTCCCTCAAATCAAGTGACATAGTATCCAATCAAAGCCTGTGAAAATGCAGGAAAGGAGAAGAATGTCACCAAAGCCAGGAGTCACATGTCAAGCGTGACTACAAGATGCAACAACACAGAGGGCCCCCAAGTCCACAAAATACAAAGACAGTCTATAAAACCCATTTAAAAAAACATAAGATATGTGGGATATTATTAACAGGAATAGCAATGCTGTATGCAGTAATAGCAATACAAAAAACACATGTGAAATAAATCACAATGGTGGTACATAAAAATGCATGTGTGAGATACTGAGGCCAAAAAACCTCACTCCTTGAACTGAAAATACTATAGTGGAGGAGATCTCTGGATTATATGTGTCCTCATTACAGTGGTACCTTGGTTTATGAACTTAATCCATTCCGGAAGTCCGTTCTTAAACCAAAACCATTCTTAAACTGAGGTGCGCTTTCCCTAATGAGGCCTCCTACCGCCGGTGCCATTCCACCATTCAGATTCCGTTCTTAGACTGAGGTAAAGTTCTCAAACCAAGACACTATTTCTGGTTTTGCGGAGTTTGTAAACCAAATCATTCTTAAACCGGACTCTTCTTAAACTGAGGTACCACTGTACTTCATCAAAACCAACTTAGATATGAGGGGTTTCTCATGTATGGCAGCTGAAAACTAGCCCTCTGACCAGGAGTGTGCCCACAGTATTCTCACAGTGGTACCTTTCTATGTATGTTCCAATGCCAAGTGATGCAGTCATATGCAGTACGAGGGCTGTAGGTTATAACATCTGTCACAGAGGTTTGTCCTCCAGCTTAGGAGGTAGTCCTGCAGTACCCCATTTGACAATGTAACTTTATTTCAATCCTTCTAGGAGCATAGGAAGTTGGGGACAACAGCAGTGGTGTTTACTTGCAGGCTGTTTAGATGTCTTCCCGCTAAACATTTATTCATTCCACACTTTTCAATGCATTTCCCTGGCACTCCCCTAATTGCAAAAGGTCCTTTTCTTTCTTCCTTTTTTAAAAAAGTGGATTTGGTATGCACGAGCAACACAACACTTTAATCCGCTTAAATTGTGTGAACCTAAATTTCCCAGCATGCTATTAAAAACCCCTCACAAAATACTGACAGTCTGGAGGAGCCCTTAAACTAACCAGCAGCTTGTAGTCTTTAGTGAAGTCATTTTAAGTATCACATTCATATGGTTTGTGTGTCCTCTTTTTACACTTGATTGAAACTGCATTGATTGAAAATGCTGAGGACTAATACTGTACTTAGGCTCTTGGCTTTAAAGGCCGTTTGTTTATTTCAGCACCAGTTTCCTGAACAATACAAGCTCTGGTTGCAAGTGGGAAGCTGTGGGTATGAATTTTCCCATGTATAGTATCTCCTTGTAATTAGAAAACTAGCACTAGTCATTAGAAGACCTTACCCTGGCTCTCTTCCTGAAATGCTGTGTTTCTATGTGCATGGAAACACCAAACATTCATGAACATCACACATACCCTCCCCCTCCCACAGTCCAGGAAGGGAGAAAGGGCTGGCACTAGCTGATTCTGCCAGTTTTTCAGAGTTTGAGCTGCATAGATTTGGAAACATACGCCGCTGGCACACAGGACCTTAGATCCCTTTCTCTCTCCTGGATTTGCCTGCCTTTAACACAGCCAGCAGCACGTCGAGCCAAAAAGCTGCCTTTATTGTGTCTCTTTTTACATGCAGGGAGGTTCAGTAAGGGTTTTATGGCCCTAGCTTTGCGATGCTTGCTCACACAAAGTTTGGGAGCCTCTGGCATAGACAATACATGCTTATGTATTTCACAAAGCGGCAAATATGTGCTAAGCAAATGAGAAACAGCTGCAGCCTGTTGGGGGTTGGTGGGAACTGGCACTCAGGGAGGATTGTATGTCTGGGCTTTCTGCTCATTTTGTCCATCGTGAACATGCCTCTGCTGTTGAAACTTGATTTTATTTTATTATTTTTATATCTAGGACACGCAGCTCTCATATCCTGAGCGTCACTCAAAAAGGCATTTCCTTGATTATAATTCTTCAACTATCGTAATTGATGAAATGGTATTCCCAGCTGATGGCACCAGAATAGGAAAACCAGGATAGTTTAATTCTTAAACTGACCTGATTTTCAGCTTTTGAAATTAGATTATTTTCTGGATGTCTCCATCTGCTGACATTTCTATCTGTCACAAATATGAGTGTGACTGTTATCCTGACAATGCTAAGGATCTTATGATGGTGTGTCAGCCACCAAATAGCTGAACAAAGTGATATGAAGCTATCCAGTGCTTTTTTTCCCCCCTTAAAAAATGTTTAGGGGTACTCTCATTTCCCTACTCATATTGAAATATTAACCCACAATGAGGCCAAACTTAGATTTGCAAAATGTTTAGGGGTATGCATCCCCCCAGAAAAAAAGCACTGAAGCTACCATTTTCTTCATGTTCCACAACAAATTCCCTCTGTGTTTGTGGTTCAGAATCAATATATCAGCTTGATAAAAGTCCAGTCATTCAATACAGACTGAAAACACACCACAGCAAGGAATGAACTATGAACTTGCTAGAGTTCCTTTCTCACTTCCGAGTTCAGTGAGTACACCCGGAAATTGTATTTTGTTATTTTATTCAAGAGAATCCAACTTCCCTTGCTGAATATTACAGGCATTTAGAATCTAGGAAATAGTAAACACACACACACACCTCCAAGAGAGTAGACACACACAAGCTTTCCCCCCCTATTATTTATGGGCTGTAGAGTTGAAAGATAGTGCCCCGCATGGTGGAGGTTGTTTGAACAAAACATCCTGCTGATAAGTTGCTTTTGAAGATATATAGTGTTCGGTTTGCAACAAGTACTCAATAATTCCAAATCTTCATGCACTTACAAAAGACTTATGCACCCATTAGTCTCAATCTACTTGCACTGTGTGAGGACCAGTGCACGCAAACAGAGGATTCCAACAGCCCTGGTGAGCACACTCAAGCATACATGGAAACAGCAGGGCCCAGCCATTAAACAGAGTACAAGGTGTGTGTCGTGCCTATATCCACTCAGCCAAGCTTCTCTGCCTGATGCAAGTTATGCATGACCTGGAGCATAACTCACTGGTATTGAGACAAAATGGATGGATGAGGAAATGGAAGATTATGTGCGTACAGGGGTGTGTGGGTTTTTAAAAATCTCCAAAGACTAAAAGAGTGGTCACCTGGGATGGGAGAGGCCACTGATATGCTTCTCCTATGTTTAGGGTTGCCAGATTTCAAAAAGTAAAATTCCTGACACCCGCAAAGTTGTTGAGCATTTTTTGGAAGGCCCTAAAATTGTGGACAACATCTTAAAAAGCAGAGACATCACCTTGCCAACAAAGGTCCGTATATTTAAAGCTATAGTTTTCCCAGTAGTGATGTATGGAAGTGAGAGCTGGACCATAAAGAAGGCTGATCGCCGAAGAATTTATGCTTTTGAATTCTGGTGCTGGAGGAGACTCTTGAGAGTCCCATGGACTGCAAGAAGATCAAACCCATCCATTCTGAAGGAAATCAGCCCTGAGTGCTCACTGGAAGGACAGATCATGAAGCTGAGGCTCCAATACTTTGGCCACCTCATGAGAAGACTCCCTGGAAAAGACCCTGATGTTGGGGAAAGATTGAGGGCACAAGGAGAAGGGGACAGCAGAGGAAGAGATGGTTGGACAGTGTTCTCGAAGCTACCAGCATGAGTTTGACCAAAGTGCGGGAGGCAGTGGAAGACAGGAGTGCCTGGCATGCTCTGGTCCATGGGGTCACGAAGAGTCGGACACGACTAAACGACTAAACAACAACAACAAAATTGTGGAGCTTTTTAAAGGAAATCATCAGATTGTTGGAAAAAAACCCACCCAAATTGTTAAGCTTTTCTTGGGAAACCTAACCCCCAAAATAGTGATTTTAAGCTTTTGAGCTGTTTCTCCATACATCCAGATTTTCCCAAGCATTTTGTTGATTCAGCAACATTTCCCCCAACGACATTTTTACAGCCAAAAACCAGGACACGTCAGGAATGTTCCTGATGTATGGCAAGCCTACAGTCCTTTCCTTGCTCAAATTAGCACTTTTTCTCCTAGGTTTGGGAAGAGGATGTTGAGAATAACGTAGCCCATTCCAGGAAGTTTGGGGTTTACCAAATGAGGAAGGGGTGAGTCTTTCACTTTCATTGAAGGTAGTTTACTCAAGCTTCTGCCACTGTTTAGAACCACAGTTTTTCTCTCCGTTCTCCCTTCTTTACTCAGACTTCTGTTGTTTTAAGCCACCACTTTCCCCCTCTGTGTCCCTCCCTTCTTAGTCCCATGCCATGGCCATTGCTGTTAGTTTTGCTTCCTTACCCCACCTTGGCTTCATACAAATCCAGGATTGTGATGGTCACATCCACAACACTTGCTCAAAAATCCAGATGTGCCCATAGGCCTAAAAATTAGTGAGCCCCTGATCTGGGTGGGGTGTCAGTCATCCCCCTATAAAGCTAACCTCAAGCTTTGTTATAACTTGGCATTGCTCCTTTTGTGGCTCCGTAATAAAGCTGATTCATTTTCTGGAATGTAAAAGAGTCGCATTCACTATTCAGCCCCCTTTAATCTTCTTGAGAAACTGTATGCCACAATTTACCTCTTCAATGTGTAGGTAGTATTATTTCATTTCACGATCGTTATCTGCACATACTGGCTTCAAAGCATCTATACTTGTGAATGTAACACATTTCACCAAGCTAAGTGAAACTGATTCCATCCTCCACTGAAGTGGATCCATCACCACGGTGGCTGCGCCGCCCAGTAATTTCAGGTGGCTTATAAATGGAAACTTATCTAGAAATGGTGTATTTGCTTTCTGTCTAAGCCTATAAATTCCCAGCCAGCATGGCCAATGGGCTAGGATGATGGGAACGGGAGTTCATCAAAATCTGGAGGTTAATATGTTAGTCACCAGTATTTTGGATGATTACATTATACCAATTCTGTACAGAGAGAAGCAAATACATTCATGATTTTTTAAAAAACCATTATTTCTGCTCATACATAACAAAATCATGTTGGTTACCAATTTCTTAATATGTAGCAGCTGCAAAGTGTCCTTGCCACCTCCTTTGGTACAGCTTCTTCTACTAAAGCAAAGAGTTTTGTGGCACCTTAAATTCTAACAAGTTTATCACAGCATGTTACTCTTTAAAATGTTACAAAGCCATTGTATATGTTTCATAGGACCGTTCTTCTAAAGCTACACCAACAAATGTTCTTCCACACTAAAATAGTAATAATAATCATAATACAGTCATACCTCAGAAGTTGAACAGAATCCGTTCCGGAAGTCTGTTCAACTTCTGAAACATTCGACTTCTGAAATGCGGCTACTGATTGGCTGCAGGAAGCTCCTGCAGCCAATCAGAAGCTGCAGAAGCCCCATCGGACATTCGGCTTCCAAAAGAACATTTGAAAACCGGAACACTCACTTCTGGTTTTTGATCATTTGGGAGCCGAAAGGTTAGACTCCCAAGGCGTTTGGGAGCCGAGGTACGACTGTAGAATGACTGCCGTGATAGGTTCTGTTTACCAATTCATCTGTCTTTTTTTCTTTTAACCTCTAATTCCATGTCCAAAGAGCTGAAGGTGGGGAAAAGTGAAACAACTGATAACAAAATAAAATATTGTGTATTAAAGGTCATTCCAGAACAACTGAAGCCCACCCCGCTCTTCATCCCCAAATACTTGCCCAACCAACATCTTCCGATGCTCAGAATCTAAATCAGTTCTCCTTTGACATTTTGTACTTGGATGCTTAATAAGCCCAAGTACAAATAAACACCTCCCCGGTCCTAATACCACAGTATAGTTGAGCCGAGGTCTGCACAGCTGAAATAATCACATGTAGCCTCTGTCTCCATTTCTGTTTTCTTCACTTTGTTGGCTTCCTTACTTCTTTTTCCCGACTTCAGTCCCTTTGAGGGCAGGGACCTCTAATCTCATTCTTTATAAAGTGCCATGTAAAATTTGGTGCTGTACTGACAATAGGCAAAATAACAATCAGTTGGTGCATGTGCATCATGTAAAATCAATACTTTTGTCAACAAAGCACAGGGAAGCAGCAATCAGAAAACAGCTTGTCTCTCCATCCATGCATATTTTGTTCAGAAATATACATCCACAGTTCCCAAATGAAAAAGGCAGAGGTGTTTTGTGTTTAGGTATGGGAAGCTACCTTACACTCAGTCAGACCAATTGTTTATCTCTTTCAGTATTTGTCTGCAGTGATTGGTAGTGGCTCTGCAGGATTTCAGAAAGCGTCCTCTCCCAGCCTTGCTTGGAAATGCCAGAAATTGAACCTGAGACCTTTGTATGCAAAGCATTACTTCTGAAAACAGGGTAACTACTGCATATATTTATCAAAAGGCAAGCATTTTCAACCATCAGAAGACTCCCACTCTTTATTTTGTATAGGAGAAGCAGCTCAAACTGAATTTGTGATGTCTGAAATTGGCCTAAATATAAATATTCACATTATTCTGCCTCTTTGCCTGCCTCTGATAATCAGAAGCAAATGATTGGGCATCAGCCTCATTATTTTGTGCCCTAAACCAGGCATAGGGAAAGTTCTTTTCAGTTACAGGAAAGTTCTTTTCATCTAGGATCTAGACAGTCTGGTTTAAGTGTAGAATTTCCAAAACCACATAGCTGAATCGCCTACTTATTAGTCATTTGAGCACACAACTGCCTTCAAACTGGGGGTTGCACAAGACATTTATTTCAGTTTCTGGGAAATGATTCCCCCCCCACCATGTGCTGGTTTACTACACAGAGGGAGTTCAGGGTAGGAGAGAGAGACTTGGCACGGGGAACATTTGCAACTATGACAGTACAATGCAGAAGTCTCTCACCCCTGGCTATCGCCACATTCTGTGCACTGTGCAGATTGCATCTCCACTTCTCAGTGTGACTGTGGTATCTTTGCTCCATACTCAGGAGGTGTTTGAATTCCATTGAACTATAGAGTTTTTAATAAGAAGAAAGGCCTCCTCTGATGAAATTTCGCCTCCTGTAATGCAGGGTGCAACTCTGTTGTTCTTTCAGCATTGATGGATGAAGGAAGCCAGGGGTTATGAAAAGAGGACTGGGCAGAACGTGAGCCAAGCTCGTCACTTGCTTCAATAATGTGAATAGTGAACTGTGTTAAAATAGGATCCACAGTTGCGGTCAACATCCATGGATGATGAAGTTGGAGAGGCCATTCCCCCCAATGTTCTCTAGAGGAAGACTGAACTTCTCCAGCAGTTCCAGGCAAGCTTGCAAAAGACAATTCTCAAAACTTTATCAGAAAATTATTTTCTGTCCAGAGAAAAACAAGACCGGTGTAACCTTCAGCATCCAAACTGTGCAAATACACACTCCCACTGAAATATACTCGGAGTCGAGAGTGGATTTCATGCTTTTTATTCAGCTCATAGTGGTGAGGAGAAATCGAAGTTCCCTCAGAATGTCTGCTTTATATACATTATGTACACAATGGACCCCATGTGTTGGCTAATTCCGGGATTCTCCTGTAAGCAGATTCACTTCCACTTGGAGCTAGATTGGGTGGCTCCTGTGGACCAATCAGACTGCTGCATTCTGGATCCTATTGTTCTAGGACCAATCAGACTGCTGCATTTTGGATCCTATTCAACTCAGTACATAACACCCACTGTCTCTACTTACTGGGGCAGTTTTCTGGCATCTTTGTGACTTTTCTATGTTTTTAGCAGTTTTTGATTTTAACTGTAAGCTACCTTGAGTCCCATCAAGGTGGGGTATGAATAAATATACTATACTAAAAATAAACTGTCTCTGTTAAATCACTGCCCCAGTTTTGCCTCTTAAGGAGATACCACCCCAAGCATTTCCTTCATGGCTGCATATCTGTACTAGCTTATACTCCTGACCACTGCCTTAGTACCAAGATAATTAAATGTTTCTAAACAGTTTTGCGTTGCAGCTTGTTCTATAATAAGCGCAACCAGCGCCATTGTGAGAATTAAACATACTTAAGCTTTGAAAGACACAAACTGTTGGAATCAGTTTACTAACACCTTTGCATCGGAGAACATGTGTAAGGCGGGGGAGGAAACTCAGCAGCGGTGGTTGGAGAATAGAGATAGATGCACACACAGATACTGGAAATGTTGGATACTGGATGGGCATCATCTGGTCTATCTGACTGTTGAATATATTCCCAGATCTGTACAGCGCCACTTCTGCATTAATCTGCCATGTTAATAATAATAATAATAAATCTACATGAACGCCCACATTTCTGAGCACAATTCAAAGTATTGGTGCTGACCTTTAAAGCCCTAAATGGCTTTGGCCCTGTATACCTGAAAGAACATCTCCATCCCCTTCATTCAGCCGAGACACTGAGATCCAGCTCCAAGGGCATTCTGGCAGTTCCCTCAAGGCAAGAAGTGAGGGAACCAGGCAGAGGGCCTTCTTGGTAGTGATGCCCACCCTGTGGAATGCCCTCCCATCAGAAATAAACAGCTACCTGACTTTTAGAAAACGTCTGAAGGTAGCCCTGTATAGGGAAGTTTTTAATGTTGATGTCGTATTGTGTTTTAATTTGTTGGAAGCTGCCCAGAGTGGCTGGGGTAACCCAGTCAGATGGGCAGTATATAAATAAATTATTATTATTATTATTGAAATATATATTTTAAAAACGTATTTTGTTGTATTTTTAACCCCCCCTTTTTGAGCTAATAACTGGGTAACTGGGTTGGATCACTTGGGAAGTGCAAACCCTGGTTGATACCCAAATTGCTTTCCACACATTCATCTGCACCTCCTGGGTGAGGTTTGCATGTATCTGAATTTGCAATTGTCCCTAGCTGGAGGTTTGTGTACATGAAAACCTGAAATTCCCTGTAGCCTATAAACAAGTTACTAGCAGCACCGTCCTAGGCGTGCCTACTTTGAAGTAAGTCCAGTTGAGTCCAATAGGCCGTACTCCCATGTAAGTTTCCATACCATCACAACCTTGGACATAATCCCGAGTAAACATTTCTTTTCTTGAGGGTAATTTTAAACATGTCTTTGCCTTGAAATTCAAGAAACAGCACCCTCACTCCTTGCTTAAGGCTGGATCCCTATTACCTGAAAGGAAATGACTTGTGATCAGAAAACAGAATAACATATAATTATCAAAAAGCAAGTGTTCTCAAGCATCAGAAAACTTCAGTCCTTTATTTCACGCGGGAGAATTGATTTGAGCCGAATTTGTGGTGGCTGGAATTGCCCCAAATAGAAATATTCAAGTGAAACAAAGAAAAGGTTTTAACAGTAGTATTATATGCATTTAACCACTACTAGTGCCAGATGAGACACGCACAGGACTGCTCTGTTAGTGAGTCTGCCTCGTTACCTTAGTTTATAGACAGTAAGTGAGCTTCAGACTCACACGCACACCCTACCAATTACAGAGTGTACTCCCAGTTCTGTTCGCATCTGTTGAACTTTTCTTTTCTTTTCTGAAGAAAGAGGGCAGAACGTTGACACCAAGGTTGTGCACTGAGTCTCTTGCACTTACTGATATGGAAAAGGCCCAGAGAAAGTGTAGTTCCATATTTTGAAATGGGATTGACTTGAGCCAGCACAGTCTTTTTCTCCCATCAGCTGGTCTGGTGACAAATAGGGCCCTTTCTTTCTTTCTTTCTTTCTTTCTTTCTTTCTTTCTTTCTTTCTTTCTTTCTTTCCTTACCCTAACAGGAAACCACACAGACCAGGAAGTAATGAATGATTATACAAAACTGGGCTGATGAACCCCAAGAGGGAGTGTCTGAGCAAATAATAATAGTAAAATTCAATATTTCTAGTCAGGAACCTGGAATTACAAGGGGATCTGTTAAGCATCTCAATATCATTGATATCAGCTACTATATTAGGTTCCCACCCGCCTCTTTAGCTTCATCGTTCAAATTACTGCATATTCACCAGGAACATGCAACTCAAACCACTATATATGCTGATCTAATACAAAATATTGTTGAATTAACAGCTTAAATGCTGGCTGGACAGATTTTTTCATTGTTTAACCTAGGTGTAGTCAACCTTTTTATACCTACTGCCAACTAATGCATCTTTCTTGATGGTAAAATTTCCTTTCCGCCCACCAGTGCTCGAGGGAAGGAGGATTCAGCTTGTGCCGTAGAACCCCCTACCGCCCACCTAGAATCCTCAAACGCCCGCTAGTGGGCAGTAGGGACCAGGTTAACAACCCCTGGTTTAACCATTCCTCTAATGGTTAATGCAATAACAACACAAGAATATAAGGTTAATGGGTAAAGAAGAAAAAGATAAGGCATGTTTTCTTCTTAGGTTTAGGATGAGGCAGCAATAATAATTAAAAAAAAAAACTTTGTCCCACCAGCCTCTGCCAGTGAAGTGAAGCCAGCATCACTCTACTGACAGGGAACTCCCTATTCTTCCCAGCAAACATGCAGGACCCTGTGTATTATATGCACAAATGGAAACTGCATGCTACTCCCATAGCTTGCCCCAGCTGCAAATACTTGGGGCTCTGCACATGGTTCCATTTTCTCAACTGGGACTGCCTGAACAATCCCAATGAGATCATTCATATGGTTAGCTTTGAAAGCAACAAATCCTCTGTGAGCATGCTGAGGGGATTGAATCCAGGTTCTTAGGCCATACATAGACACGCCATATTTTTAACTGACCCTGGTGGCTATATTTGCATGGGGGTAAGAACCAATAGAGATACAGTACTCTGCTCTGGTACATGTATCTCTGGATTTGTGTATCAGAGATACCCACTAGATTTGTTCCAGTACAACTAAGAATGTCCAGGTTTTGAGCCTGGCCCATTACTTAATAAATGCACAAATCTGTAGGCTTTAATTGCTCCTTGTTGTTGTTGTTGTTGTTGTTAATACCCCGCCCATCTGGCTGGGCTTCCCCAGCCACTCCGGGTGGCTTCCAACAAAATATTATAATACAGTAATCCACCAAACATTAAAAGCTTCCCTAAACAGGGCTGCCTTCAGATGTCTTCTAAAAGTCTGGTAGTTGTTGTTCTCTTTGACATCTGGTGGGAGGGCGTTCCACAGGGCGGGCGCCACTACCGAGAAGGCCCTCTGCCTGGTTCCCTGTAACTTGGCTTCTCGCAGTGAGGGAACCGCCAGAAGGCCCTCAGCGCTGGACCTCAGTGTCCGGGTAGAACGAGGGGGTGGAGACACTCCTTCAGGTATACTGGACCGAGGCCATTTAGGGCTTTAAAGGTCAGCACCAACACTTTGAATTGTGCTCGGAAACGTACTGGGAGCCAATGTAGGTCTTTCAAGACTGGTGTTATGTGGTCTTGGCAGCTGCTCCCAGTCACATGTCTAGCTGCCGCATTCTGGATTAGTTGTAGTTTCCGGGTCACCTTCAAAGGTAACCCCATATGTTGTTTTCCCATATCAGAGAAATGGCAGACCTTTGGATTCTACAGATCCACCGTCTCCCATGCTCTGGTTCAATCATGTCCCAAACACATCCAGAGTATCGGTAACAGAGGAGTTATGATGGTGGAGCTTTGTGTTACACAACAGGGAAGACTCCAGCAATGAACTTCCTTCTCCACCCACGCAGAGGGATATCTAAGGTACCAATAACCCCTCTGCTGCCTTTTCCTGGAATTTAGGATTGTTCCCTTCGAAGTGTAGACCAAGTGGAATCTTTTAAACAATGAACTCATCTTCTTCATATTTTCTCTGAAGTGCCATACTGTTTGGTTTGTTTGTTTTTTAATGTATTTTTATTAACGGTTTCTTGGTTTGCAAAAGTATGTGCAATGTCTCTTTTTTCAAGTTACATTTTCTACAGATCTGTTTCATTTGTTGAGACATTAGTGTTACATTAGGAAGAAAAAGGGGGAAAGAGATGGAGGGGGGAATGGTGAGTGGGGTTGGGGTTGGGTGGCAATGTTTCTATTTTACTTAATGTATGTGTGGGGTTTTATGTCAGCATTGCTTGTGCAGGTTCTCTTTGCTATTCGCTTGTGTTCCTTTGGTGTTGAGAGAGGTTGGGGGTTGACCTAGGGTGTGATTGTTCATTTGTGATTGGCTGTGGTGAACTTTGTTTTCATGTGTGAGTGGGGTGGGTGGATGTTTTGGATCAGGTTAGCCATATTGACTCTTATGCTGTTGATGGATTCTTGTCGTTGTCTTGTTGGGCTATGTATGAGATAAAGGAGAGCCATACTGTGGTGAAGGCGTCTTTTTCCGTTTGTCCCCATGTCAGTTTCAGTTTAATTTTTCTAGTAAGGCTGCTTCCCATATTATTTGGTACCATTGGTCCATGCTTACTCCTGACAGGTCTCTCCAGTGTCTGGTTATGATGCCATACTGTTTGATGGAATTTTCATCTGTCAAGATATCTAGGTCTTGTTTTAAGGCCAACTTTGGTAGCAATCAACCAATTTTCAGAGTAGACGCATTGGAAGAAAGTCAAGGTAGGACAAGGCGATTACTCTATTGGAACAAGCATTTATGTGTTGGAAATGGCCAAACTATACACATGTCCATTTTCTAGCTACCTGTTCCATATGCTTGAGGTTTGGATCTAAGGTTTAGATCTATGAGAGTCCCGCCTATCCCCAGTGTTAAAATGGGCTCCCCCATCTTGTCTTTACTTGTCTTTACTGTTCTTATTAAGCAAACATTTGTGTCACAGCCCATTTAAAAAGTCCACATTGCATTAAGCCTATAAAGGCAGCTTCCTGTTTCTTCAGGCTTCTTTCAAGTGCAGTTCCACCCTCCTAGTGTGTAAGCAGCCTTGAATTAAAAATGAGCAGGTGATGAAACACAGAATCCACATCCTTGAAGTACTTGCAACCCCTGAATTTCAAAATCGCTCCTTCTCCCCAGTGAGCTCTCTTGACTTACACTGAGTGTAAAAGAGCATAAAAATGAGTGGCAATTTATGCACATAAATCTGAGAGTACCTCCTTGTCCTTCCTTCTCTCTTGCACATCGGTACAGAGGCTGAAGAGCAAGGCAGCTTGAGCCGTAGGGCTAAACTCCTCCAAGGCAAATTGGCAGCCTCAGCTACTGTAATTTCCTAATTGGACTTCAGCGGGGCTGAACTATACCAACAATCATCCGAGGAGAAGCAGGAGAGGAGTCTGGATGCACAGTGATGTCTGCATCGAGCTCTTTCAGTCATTGTTCAGCTCAGTGCCATAATAAGGCGCTGCTGATATACCATTGCCCGCAGCTATTCTAAGAGTTGTTCGCGTTTTTCTTAAAGTGTGAGAAAGAAACAGCACTGCACAAAGCTTTCCATTTAAAAAAGGGCTGGGGATTTATTCTGTTCATACCCAGTATTCTGCCTCTGAATACCAGTTGTGGGGAATCACAAGTGGGAGAGTGTTATGTTGCTTGTTCAAGTCCTGTTTATGTCCCACTTGCAGTACTAAGAATCGCTTTTACAGAATTATGATTCCAATCGATGCCCTCGGCGATGGTGGATGTTCAGTACGGCAAAGGAGAGACTTTGTCTGTGTGGGCAACCTTGCGTAGAGGACCTGTACCACTATTTATTGCAATGCCCACTACATATAGAACCATGAGACCGATTTATAAAACCCCTGCTCACGAATGGAACACACTTGAACAGGGCGGAAAGGGTGAAATGGCTGCTGAGTGATACTGGTGACTTCGTAACTTACAAAGTAGCACTATATGTGTTGGCAGCTAAGAAGACCAGGAGAAAAGAGCTAGATAAAATAGATGTCAATTGCAAAGGTGATTTGGACATTTAAGCTGGCACATTCTATCTGAGAACCCCCTGCTATTATATCGTATGCAACAAATAATTTCTAGAAGACGTGACCGTTGTTCATTGTCTTTTCAGTGCCCGATGTTTTTATGGTTTTTATGGTTATTGTTGTTTTTCCTTTTGTTTCCTTTGTGGATGATGCCATGGCCTTTGGCTAGTGCAATAAAGTTTATGATGATGTAAGTCCTGCTTATGGGCTTCCCATAGGCATGAGAACACAACGCTAGACTAGATGGGCTTTTGGTCTGATCGCACTTGATTTTACTTATCTTCTCAGTGAAATTGAATTTTATCCCCTTTACATTTTGTAAGTCATTTAGTAGCTGAATCATAGAACTGCAGGGCTGGGAGGGACCTCAAGGGGCATCTAGTCCAACACCCTGCAAAGGAGGAATGGCTAAATGAATCCTGGGTTGGACTGACCTTGGAAGAAGATTAATTTACACAAAGGATGGGGAACCTGTGTATCTCTAGATGTTGTTAGCCTCCCAACTTCCATCAGCCCCAGCCAGAATGGCCAGGGATCAGGGATTATGGGAGCTGGAGTCCATCAAAGTTTGGAGGACACAGGTTTCCCACCCCTGGTTTAGGATCAAACCTCTTCTTGAATAGCTCCACCCTTCATTTACATGTTTCCACCCTGAGTTCAATGTTATTGTTCATATTGGAGGGTGAGGCTACAGTAATGGAATGGAACACAGACAATTAGTATGAGTATGAGGACAATATAATTTGACAATCAAATCAATCACTCTTTTTATGTCTTAAGTCACCTTCTCTCTCTCTCTCTTTCATAGATGCATGCTCTGCAGAAAATAAAAATGATAGAAGCACAATACTCCTGCTTTCTTTCTTTCTTTTTTAAAGTACAGTTGTTCCTTGGTTTTCGAACAGCTTAGTTCTCGAATGTTTTGGCTCTGGAACGCCACAACCTCGAAAGTGAGTGTTCCGGTTTGAAAAGTATTTTTGGAAGCCGAATTTCCAACAGTATTCTGCAGCTTCTGATTGGCTCCAGGAGCTTCCTGCAGCCAATCAGAAGCCATGCTTTGGTTTCTGAATGTTTTGGAAATCAAACGGACTTCCAGAACTGATTCCGTTCGACTTCCGAGGTACGACTGTAACGTCAAGAAGTATTCAGGAGGACTGAAAATTCTGTATCCAGAGTAGTTGTTATTATTTTGATACAAGGGTCTAAACACACCAATAAAGAGTGTAATGCAGGGACCACAGCTACAGAATCCCTGGGAGATGGCCGTCCGACCTCTGGAGCAAAAACAAAAGGCAGCTTGGACATGGGGCTTTAAAGCGCAGGCCGTGCCTGGAAGGATTGCTAGAAAGGTAAGTATGGATTAGCCCATTGTGTTGTTCATAGCTGTTGTAATTCTGCAATTACATCTTTGGCTATCTGAGTATTGTTGTGCACATGCCAATGAACACACTGTATCAAGATAGTTTTTTTATTCCATTTGTTTGTTTGCTTCTTATATGCAATCTAATCAGGTATAAAGTTGCATGATGGGGCAAGGGGGCAGAATAAGGCTGGTGGAGTTGGTCCTTAAATGTTGTCAACACAAGAGGGGGAGAATGGAATGCCTGGGCAGCAAGAGGTGCCTCTTCAAAGGAAGTTACTAGACAGGAACACCTCCAGCAGAGATCAGTTGAAAATGATCAATGAAGCTTTGGGGCTTTATCTCTCTCTTTCTCTCTCTGTTTCTCTCACGAGCCATTCCGCAAACACATAATTGCAGGAAAGCAAATAAATGTGGTAGAAAAACATACAGTTATCTGCATGATACATTCTTGGGCAGTTTACAGAGGTCCAGAACAGAAGTCTCAGTGCTAATAAATTACATTTGATTTTTAAAAAATGTATAAGGAAAAGGTAGGAATTGAGGGAGGGAAAAGAGAGGTGCTACCCTGACAGTCAACAGGGACCTGTATTTTTGCTGTGGAACCCCATAGCATCTACCCCATGTAGATTACAATTGTTTACCAGGAGGGATTAGTCAAAGGGCCAACAAACCAGTGTTTAAGGGGGGAAAGGAGTATATATCACAAAATATGAAAAGGCTAACAAGTATGCAGATTCAGTTCAAACAGACATGAGTACTGTAGACAAAGCACAGTTCAGATCAACAGGTTATGCAGCAGGAGAGAAAAATGGGAGGTGTTGCCAAATAAGGACTGGCAAAAGTCACTGGGCATCTGGCAAGCTGCGTGGGAGACCGAGTTGCAACAGGGTGAAGTTGACATTAAAATGACCCAAGGACTGGGCAGCACAAGGGCCAGGATGGAGTGAGAACAAAGTCAGAGAAAATACAAAAAGAGAGAGATTGAAGCAGATATATTTACCTGTTTGGAAGAGAAGGGAGCATTTGGGAGCTTTTGCTCAGGACTGACAGAGATGCAGGAGTCCACACCACAGACCAAATATCATTGCTAGAGAGATTTTTCCTTGCAAATTATGCTTGGGAGCAAATGCAAGCTATGGGTTTCCATGCTCACCTGCAGGCAGCGAAGGGGAACCAAAGGTAGAGAAGCCTTTTTAGGATTCCCTGGAGCCCAAGTTGGTGCCATCTCCCAAGCAAGGCTACTTGAGTTCCCTTCCACGAACCCTCCTAATTTCTGAATCAAAAGAGAGAGGCTGTGCACTCCCATAGGTTTCCAGCTAGACAAAAAACAAAGTAAAGATGGCAGGAGAGTAGGGAGGTGGTTACAGATGGGTGGGACATAGGAATGGGAGCCAGGCTAACTTCCCGTCTTCTCACAGGAGAATTCCTCCAAAAACAACAGGGTCGGTGAGGAGAGGACCCTTTAAAGTTCTGCTTTCCCCCCAAAGAGAGAAGAATACAAGAGGACAGTAAACAAGAGTAATGTACCTGCCACAGGGTGTTTGGGAAGCTGATCGGAAATGAGCCTCCTGAGTATGAGTGCTGTTGTAATTAAAATCTGCCCTTTTTTCTCTTATGGGGTATCCAAGAGCCCATATAGAGTCCTTATGTGGGTTCCCTATTAGTAGGAGAAAATAACAGAGGCCAACCAGAGTATATTGAGAAGCAAAACAGCTAGTAAGCCTGATCTTTATTGATCTGTTGCAACAGGGTGCTCCCCTCACATGCAGGAAAGGAGGAGGACCCAGAACCAAGGTGTGCCTGCCCTTATATAGACATTTTGAATTCCCTGCCCTGGAGCTCAAGACCACCCCTCCATACATCATACATACATCACAGAAGGGGTGTAACCCAAGACCACCACCCCCCCCAAACATCATACCTACATCACAGAAAAGGTGGTCTACAACAGAAATTTGAAAGTTGTTGTTTTTCCTGTCTACCAGGTTATCTGATAATGCCTTATCTGATTGCCTTTCCTGGTAGTCTGTCACCCACTCCTTTGAGATGGTAATTACTAAATTCCTGTAACAAGGAAGGTATTTTCACCTCCTCCTTCCTTGCAGAGAAACATTTGGTCAGCTTAGGAGTCAAAATGGTTTCAGGACTGTCTTCCTGTGCTGCTTCAGACATGTGGTTTATATATTTATGTACGTGTTTGCTTGGTACATTTATGAACATTTATTATATATATAAGTCAACTTTTATTATTACAGTGCTATCAAGGGTAAAAAGACCTCCAGTTAAAGACAGCTAGCACACACCAATTCTTACTTCCTCTGCCATGCTTGCCTATGCCCTTGCTTTGCGCACTCATGTCCAGCGAGTTCTCCCCTGCCCTAAGTGGATCACAGTTTTAGGTGTATTTAAGAATGAAAAGTGTGAATATGAGAAAAGGATGCTTGAAAAGTCATGTGTCACACAGGTACTCTGCAGAGAAAGATGGGACTGGTTGCAGCTCAGTATCCTGTTGAGAATGCACTTGATGGATCTGTTGCTATTCAATGTGTGACTTGGCCTTTAGTAATCCTACAAGCTGGGCACATCAGATGGAACTTTAAATTCTTTGGATGGCAAGGAAATTTCATAGCTGTGAAATTGGGGTCCCAAACAAAACTGCAGATAGGCACAGCTACATACAGATAGGTGTCTCAAGTCGGGATGGGAGAGAAATTTGGTTTAGCTTGCATTTTAATACTTAATTTGCCTTTCTCAAAACAAGACATGAACCAAAGCGAATCTGTCCTTTGAAATTTGCAATTCTCCCAAGTTTACGGATCCAACCAAATAATGTGTACAAATGTGTATGTTAGAGAGAAGTGGACATAAGTTGCATATATTAGGGAAAACATAACATACAAAATGCATGCAATTAGGAAAAACTGCTTGCAGAAATATGTGGATTAGGCAAAACTGCATACAAGGGTATGTAAGTTTAGCACTAAATGCTAACAAATTGTCATAATAACTGTTTTTTAAAAGGCAAATTGATGTGGAAATGCGACATATTGAACTTAAGGCTGGAAAAATAAGAAGCTGAGAAGAACCAAATCTTGCCTCTCCCTAGTAGGGAAGAAGTTTGTGAATAATATTATCATTGGAATCTGTTGCACAATAGTGTCGATTTTGGGTGTGCCACAATGATTCAAATCTGTATTCATTTATCCTGCTGCCTGGTACAGGGTGGTCCTTTGCAAGAGGGTTCTCTGCAGAGAAACCACTTGCAAAGAAGGTGTGATCCTGGAATCTCTTGAGTATCTAATTAGCTGCACCCCTGAATTTATTCAGGGCCAGATCCAGGGCGAGGCTGAGGAGGTCCTGAGGTTGATCCAGGGTGAGTCAATCTGATCCCTGGATCAGAATTATGGGGCAGACAGTGGGGGCTTCCACAGCCCTAGGTAATATATAAATGATATGCACACCAATTTGGATCAACTTTATGGTAACTGCTTTTGGAGATAAATGTCCCAAGCATGGAGGCCCAATGGAAATATCTGCCAAAATAGCTGGATGAGGAAAAAAGAAGTTTCTAATTATTATTCAGCCAACAAGTTAATTCAAGATTTAGGGACACCTGAAAACACATGTCAACCAAATGGACTTCTCACAGACCACCCCACCCCATGTGAAGCTGTGGCTACCAAATAAAATACTTGAATTTTTATCGCACATGGATATCATTTCATTTTTGACATTTTTGACATACCTCTCATTGTCCCTTGTGTTCTGGAAGTTTCCCAGGGCTGCCTAAGTAAATATGATCTTCATTTTATTTCTTTGCTTACATTGCTTGAATGGTAGGAAAGAAAATCTAGCTGAAGGTTTTGGTCTCCCATGTATCAAGTGGCTAATCCAACGAAGCTGTTACTTTATCAGCAAGAAGGGAACCGTTCACTGCACAAAGTGAGGAATGAAGCAAATGGATTTCATGGGCATAATGCAGAGCTAGTCAGAAAATTGCCTCTGTTGCTTGGCTCGGCTGCATGGATTAAACAAAGGCATTTGCATCGTATTACCAGCGTTAGCTATGAAATGCTATAGGAACTGATCAACAGTGTTGTCACTTCTTTAAGGCCACTAAATTATTATTGGATGTCCAACCTGTTCAGTAATTATAAACATTGAGGCTGGGACAATCTGCAGTCCAGTGGCAAATTACTGGCACTACAAGGTCTAGTGAACAATCCAACCATCTAAAGAACTTCCATTTCTTTTGATGGGGATTGTATGACCATCATCAAATTGGGGCAGGGGAATTAGTAAAATGAGGCCTTCTGGCTAATTTCAGTGTTGGTAGTCCATTTGTACACACACACCAAAATTGGGCATCTTCAAACAATCACATTGAACACAGATACTTCTAATGAGTTTTTTCAATATTTGATCCATTGCTTGAGAAGGGGCAGTTCCATTTAGGCTGTTAAGCTAAGACAGCTCTCCTTCATAATCTAATTGTGGAGGCTGAACCTCCTGCCCTATGAATGACCAGGAGGTGAGGACCTTCCGCTTCCCCCCTCCCAGTTTTGCTCTCCTTGGGGGCTTTCCCCCGGCCCTAAATGAACCAATGGCTCCGCTGTGTTGTTGTTTTTTATGAGGCAGGAAAAAGAAGTCAGAACATCACTCAACACCTAACGAAGCTGTCAAACAGGGGAGGAAAAATGCAAAATATGCTGTAATGTGATAAATGCCCTGAAGTCTGAAATATTGGAATGAATGTCAGTCTGCATGTTCAGGACACAAGGGTGGGCTGCATTCAGCAATATCTGGAGAACCACATCTTTCTCACCCCCTTTTAAATGTCTGGACATTATGGTCTTCTTGGGGCCCCTCTTTTTAGATGGTAACGTACCTAATGTCACTTACATCGAAGAGTGTCCCTTGAAGTACAACCTTGACAGCATTACTGGTCTCACTTGAACATGAAAACTAAGGGTTATACCCTAATTAAATCATATACTTCATGGGGAACAGCTATAGGAGCTGTTGGCAATGGCTATCTCAAACCTTGCACAGAAGGATCGCCGACCAAAAAATCTGGATTTTCATGTTTGTCTGACCTATTATTGTTTGATGTACTTGCAGGTAAGGACACTGGGGCAAGGGCCCGTACTAGAGGAGATTAGAGATAGCTTTTTCATTAGATTACAGGTCATTCAGTTATTATAAAAATAGGAAACAGGATGAATAGGGAGGGAAAAGTGATATCAAATGACATTAAGGAGCTAAATGCGGCTTTCGTTGTTGCTCTGGCTATTAGGCAAACTGAATCAAACCTATTATGTTTTATAACAAAGCCATATGAAAATCTAATTTATTTACAAGGCCAAGTTCTGCTAGGTATAAAGCTGTTTTGTTTTTGACTCAGTCAAGCTTCATATTAAGAGCAGGAGTCCATTCATAAGGAAGAGGTCAAGCTGAGATAGTGCGCCTGGATACACCATAGCTAAGGTAGAGTATGGCATCAAAGTCTTTGTCAATACCCGGCCATATAGAACTGTGTAAGGCAAATACAATATATCACATGTCTGAAATGCACCCATGTATTTTTATTGGCCATGTTTCATGGATACTCACAGCTAGAATGCAAACTCCATGTGGCTCTCCTGAGGAGGGACACTTCATGTTGGAGGAGGTCTGTCGTACATTCATTTCCAGACCACCACCCTGCTTCCCTCACTATTGTTACTGCTGAGCTGAGGAACTCCATCCCCTCCTCTCTACCTGAGCCCTGCTGTGAGAAAGGGCTATAGGGATCCTTTTTCAGATGAGCCATTTTGGGTAAGGTGACATGGAGATTGCCTGTACTACTGTTGCAGTTTGCCATGGTGGCTAGAAAAGCTGCTTAGAAAGGGAAAAATAATAAGTTTCATGTAAAGTTAGAAATACTCACCAGGCCACCCCACCCAGAATGCCTTGCTCTGAGAAAGGTCTACCTTGGCCCTTTCTCAGTGCAATTTAAAGCTACATTTGGGGCTACTGAAAGAAATGTAAAGTGGTAGCTTGTGTACCCACCGCTTTAGGAGGAGCACTCATTACCAGTGGCCAAAGGTGCGCACCATAGACATCATGCCTGAGTAGGAGGCTAGATTCCTGCCCAGTCCTACTTAGCTGGGTGTGTGGTTGTTGCTTTTTTGGCAAAGTTCATAGGGATTTTAATTTCTGCCAGTGGGAATAAGCCTGCCAAAGTTAAGCACTTTAAGTCACACTGACTCTAATCAAACTGTTAAAATGGGTTGTGTGCCCAGTGTTTTTCATGTCTGTTTCCTGCACCGATACACTTATGCCTGCCACAGCCTTCCCTAAAAAATATTACTACATAAATGTTAACTACCGTAGATGTTCCTAAGTGAAGAAGCTTCTCCTGGCTAAACTTTCATATTGATGCTAGCAAATTCCATAGGCCTGGAGTTTCACAAATACATACAAGAGACCCTCCAAGTGTCCCTATTTTCCAGGGATAGTCCCAGATTTACAGAAGCCATCCCGGTTTCTGATTTGAGCCCAGAATATCCCACTTTTCCTTAGGACATCCCTATTTTCATCAGAGTAATGCCAGAGTGTATGGTAGGATGTCCCTATTTTTTACTGAAGAAATGTTGGAGGGTATGTGTAATGGGTTTAGGGGTTGCTCGTGCGTAAGTTGCCGCCACTCCTGGCTAGGTTACCTGGTTGAACCCTTTCTGACTGGACAGCCTCTAGCTTCGTGGCTGTCTCAGTCGCTGGCAGAATCCATCAGTGGGCGTTTCTTGAACTTCTTCCAGCATAGAAGTTCTTTGATGCCAAGTCTCCTCCTACTCTCCCTGCGCGGAAGCCTTCTGCGCAGGGAGGGTGTGGGCAGCGGAGTACCCGTACCCTCTCCGCTGGTCTCCGGCGAGGAGTCTTGGAGCCTCCTCTCCGATTCCCCCATCTGCCCCCCTTCTCTACTGGTGTTACGCTGATTTCCTTCCCCAGCAGATGGGCTGCCTCTCTCCCTACTGGGACCCTCTCCGGCATCCCTCTGGAGCCTTCTCTCCGCCTCTAGCTCCGATGGCAGTTCCCTGACAGTATGCATACAATAATTTAATTTGACCCAGAGCACGCTGGTAATCAGTTCTGCAACGTATTAAACAATGATTTGGAATAGGGAAGCCTTCAAGGCTCACCTCAGAGTGACTTATTCCCCCCCCCCCCGAGATTTCTCTTACCTACCTTGCATTTTTAAAAATCAGGAAACATCAGAAAATTTCACAGCCTCAGAGTTCGGGAAGGTGTTGTCCTTCTCCCACCAACCCAGCCCAGCCCAGCATACTATCCCTTGGAACAGCTTTTGTTACTATAGTCCTTCACACAATTTAAGCTTTCAACCAGGTTTACAGAGGAGGAGGAAGAGGAGGAGGAGGAGGAGAAGGGGAAGAAGAAGAAGAAGAAGAAGAAGAAGAAGAAGAAGAAGAAGAAGAAGAAGAGGCCTTACTTTTCACCTATGCTGTTACTGCTGCTACCAAGAACTGCTTGGGAGGGGAGGAAAGTGAAGGAAAGCATGTGTTCTGATCACTGATTTGAAGGGTTATCTTTACTACTGATACAGTTCATTTTCAATCTGTTAATTTTAATTTCCCAGGGGAGCTCCCAAGATGCTTATCTCTCCTACATCGCCGACGTCTTAGGATGTTGCTTTCATTCTGGTTCTTCATTACAACATCCCACAGTTATAATGAGCCCAGTTCAGCTAAGGATTCATATTTAATTATAGTTGTAATAACAGAGTTATAATTCAGGAATTGATTATTCCCTTTCCATTTTTACCAGGTCTACTGGGATGACTATTTCATATCATTGGATTAATTTTACCTTCAAAGAATAATGCGATTTGTATATAAAGAGAGCTCTGGGTGCCATGGTTTCTCCCCTGCTCCCTGAATGCTGTTTACAATGCTGAGATGTAAACATGTATCTGTTTTAATGATTCGGTTATTTTAAATGTTTTGTTAGCTGCTTTGGGCATCTCCTTTGCAAGGGAAAAGCAGGAACCAAATCTTATCATAAATAAACTGCCAGGTCAAAATGCTTGTATACTAAACACAGACACTCAGGTGTCTTTATGGTCTTGTGTTGTTGTAGCATTAAGCTTTTTTGTTGTTCCAGTTTTGGGAGCACTTTTCATTGATGGATTTAGAACCAATCTTAATTGTGACAAAAAAAGGGGGGGGACACGCTCTACCTGCTTCACCTGTCAGTTCAGTCGGATGAATATTCTTTTGTGCTTTAAAGGGATTCATTATTGTGCTCATGCCACTGGAAATCTGCTTTTGAAAGCCTGCTACCATTATTGTCTCAGCTGGGTTTTAAGGGGACTGCTGCACCCCTGGGTCATTAACAAATCACAAATACCTTTCAGTTGTGGAGAATGCAAACTCAGGGGTTGAGTGCCCCCTAGCTGCTACATCCACATACTCCTTTGCTTACTGCAAGAGAGAACGGGGAGGAGAGGACATATACCCTCACCCTTGCTTTTTCTTTTCTGAAATGGGAACCTATGCTAAATGACTTACATTGTCCTCCTGGCTATAGAAGAGCTTTAAAGCTGGCTTGCCAGCCTCTGCTTCCACTGCTTCAGAGGACCGAAAAAATATCTCATACCACCATCATCCATTTGAGAGCCAGTTTCTTGAAGCTGATGCCATAGGCTTCTGGCCTCACATCTGACATCAGATCCCCCATAACTGAAGCTTTTCTTGAATCCAAGCAATGCTATTGGCATTCACAAGGTCGGTTTACTGTGGGTTGTAGCTAGCACAAGCTATTTTCCTCCTTTGGCCTTCACATTCTGATAGGACATGTGAATTTACTCATAGAATAAGTCATTTCATGCAAAGCTGGGCTGTTCACCCCAATCAGGTTTCCCTAACAATTGAACATACATGATATGGTAAAAAAGGTAAAGGTAAAGGACCCCTGGATGGTTAAGTCCAGTCAAAGGCGACTATGGGGTTGCGGCGCTCATCTCGCTTTCAGGCTGAGAGAGCCGGTGTTTGTCCACAGACAGCTTTCCAGGTCATGTGGCCAGCATGACTAAACCACTTCTGGCACAACAGAACACTGTGACAGAAACCAGAGTGCCTGGAAACACCGTTTACCTTCCCACCACAGCGGTACCTATTTATCTACTTGCACTGGCGTGCTTTCGAACTGCTAGGTTGGAAGGAGCTGGGACCGAGCAACAGGAACTCACCTCGTTGTGGGGATTTGAACTGCCGACCTTTCGATTGGCAAGCCCAAGAGGCTCAGTGGTTTAGACCACAGGGCCGCCCATGTCCCATGACACACATCCCTGAGGAAACATATTCCCTTCAGGAATTTGAAACTTCGTTGGGATTCAAATCCCATGTGTGGAACATTCGCCCCTCCACTGTGTCCTCACCTCATGTGCCTCCATCACATCCCCTGCTGTCCTCCATGAGTTGGGAGGAAGGTCCGAAGCTGGGAGTCTGTTGCATGCATGTCTGCTTCCTTCCAATTTGGAAACCTCATCATATCGGGTTGTAAATTGTGTAGGGAGCCTATAAAGAGATAGCAGGCTGCCCATTTCAGACCCCTCCCCCAATGTGTAGAGCAGCAGTGGGGAAACTCTGCCCTATGGGCTGAATTAGGCCTGTCAGACCTCTGAATTTGCCCTGTGAGGCAGTTTCAGGCAAGCCACACCCAGCCATCAGTCACTTGGTACCATATGCCTGTGGATAGTGGGGGCAAGCCTTATCGGCACTCAACAGAGAAGTAGGAAAGCAAAGGCAGATACAGTATTTTAGGTAAATGCCATGGCCCTATTAATGGTCCATCCAGCCTAGTATCCCTCTTGGTCTCTTGCCAGTTCTGGGTGTTTTCAGAAAGTGTATGGCACCACTGGAAATGTAAGGAATCCTCCATTCCTTGCCAACCATTCCCAACCTCCATCACTTTAAGGCAGTTGTGAACAATACATTCTTGTGAAAAGACAGAAACTGTGATAACTGTGCTCCTGAGGTCCATGTAGCACAGAATAATTAATGTGCTTCCCTCACAAGAGGAGCCCTGCTAGATCAAACCAAAGGCCCGTGTCCTCCAGCATCAAGCTTCTCATAATGGCCAACAAGTTCTCTGTGGAAAGACCCAAAACAGGACTCCCACAAGTTGTTTTCCAACAACTGGTATTTTGAGGCCTGCTGCCTCTGGTGCTGGAATCCAGCCATCATTATTAATAGCCAATTTTCTTCTGTGGTGGTTGCACTTAAAACAGGATTGGTTTTGGCTTCTCCATCTGCTGCAGGGAATCAATGTTATTCTCTGTAGAATGGAACTGAAATCCCAAGTTCATAGTAAGGAAAACCAATGGATGTTAGGTAAACACTGAAACACTGAGTATTCTCTGCACTGCGGAGAAAACGATGTTGACATAGAAAGAGAATGAGCATGTGTTTTCTGCAACAGGTATTTCTGGCTAAAACCATGGCAGGGCATTGACCCTGATGACAATCTTGATGATGCCATATGAAAAGCATGTTGCTAAGCTATTTGTCGTTCTCAAGATCCTACCAGGCTTGAGATATTAAGTAATGTCCTGAAATAAGGCTTAAGGGCTGAAGTGTCAGGCTTGCTGCCAGCATATAAAAATTAAAACAGGGAATGAGGTGTGTATCTTATGTTCTCCCACACCTGTTGTGCTGGCTTAAAATTAGCAGTTACCTCTCTGTTGGTGTGTTGTATCAAAATAACAAACACTCTGGATGACAGAACTTTCAGTCCTCCTGAATATTTCTTGACATTTATTTACTTTAAAAAAGAAAGATGGAATGCAGAAGTCTTGTGATTTTAACTTCTTTATCTTCTGCAAAGCATGCATCCATGAAAGAGAGGGAGAGAAGGTGACTTAAGACATATAAGGAGTGATTGATTTGACTGTCAAATTATATTGGCATCATACTCGTACTAATTGTCTGTGTTCCATTCCATTACTGTAACCTCACCCTCCAATGTGAACAAGAAATTGAACTCAGGGTGGGGATATGTAAATGAACGGTGGGACGATTCAGGAAGAGGCTTGATTCTAAACCAGGGCTAGGAAATCTGTGTCCTCCAGATGTTAATGGACTCCAGTGGCGTAGCGTGGGGGTGCAGGGGGGCCGGCCGCACCGGGCGCAACATCTGGGGGGCGCTCGCACTCGCAGCTCTCTGCCCCTACCTGGCTCACTCACTCTCTCTCACTGCAGTGCTGGCTGTGCGAATCCGATCCGAGCCGCTGGGTCGCCGCCCACTGTGGAGGGGGTGGGTGCCAGGCGTGCGGTGCGGAGAGAGAGCGAGGGACTATCTGGGGGAGGGACAGTGCAGTGGCCACCCAGCGCAGCGCTGAGCGCGGGAGAGAACCACACCAGACCAGACCAGGCAGCAGCAAGAAGAAGCTGGCAGCAGTGGCAGGTTAGGGGTTAGGGGGCGCAAATTACTTGCCTTGCCCCGGGTTAGGGGGCGCAAATTACTTGCCTTGCCCCGGGTGCTGACAACCCTCACTACGCTGCTGATGGACTCTAACTAACATAATCCCTGATCCCTGGCCATTCTGGCCGGGGCTGATGGAAGTAGGGAGACTAGCAGCATTTAGAGAGAAACAGATTCCCCATCCATTATGTAAAGTAATATTCTTCCAGGGTCACTCCAACCCAAAATTAATTTAGCTATTCCTGCATTACAGGAGGTTGGACTAGATGACCCTTGGTTCCTTCCAAATCTACAGTTCTATTATTCTATGTGAAAGTACCCTGAAATGGCGGTTCCCTCATTGTGAGAAGTGAGGTTACAGGGAACCAGACAGAGGGTCTTCTCGGTAGTGGCACCCATCCTTCAGATGTGAAGGAAATAAGCAGCTATCTTCTCTTTAAAAGACATCTGAAGGCAGCCCTGTTTAAGGAAGTTTTTAATATTTAATGCTGTATTGTTTTTAACACTTGATTGGAAGCCACCCAGAGTGGCTGGGGAAACTCAGCCAGATGGGCAGGGTATAAATAAATTATTATTATTATTATTATTATTATTATTATTATTATTATTAAATGTCAAGATTCAAATGAAACCCAAAGCAGCAACAATGTCATACTTTAAAAGGCCCCTTGCAGGCTTCCAGCATTTATTTGTGATAAATTTATTTCAACCGCAAAGGAATGAATAATAATATTAACAATTTATTCACAATGCATATTAATTATTTACAGTTTTAATGATCTGCATATTTCCTACACACACACACACACTGGAAATGGTTACCGAATAGTGATCATGATCTGAGTTATATATACCTGATCCTATGTATCTGAACAGGCACATGATTTCATAGTCTTCTGCAGATTTTTCGCAGTGCCTCAACAACCTTTTAATTTCCCACTCTCATGATCTTGCAAAATGCTTCATCTACAATAATTTGATCAATTAAAAAACAAGAACATCAAGTGAGCAGGCAGGCTTATATAGCACTCAGCCACACAAAAAGATGAAGTGTTTTTCCATTATTTTCTCAGCCAATATTAAGGTGTTTTCTGTCATAACTGAGGAATCCATTGATAACTAGAGGCAAAATCTGATTATTACTTTGACTTCTAAATAATACCCTATTCGACTTCAAAGGGCATGAGTTTCCTCCCCCAGAATCAGTGTGGTGCTGTAATCTCTATGATGCAACCCTTCTGACAGTAAACATTAGAAAGGCAGAGTACAGTGTTTTAGAACAGTGTTTTCTGGGAAATGTTTTTGCTCAACACTGTCAACAGGACTCACACGTGCGCACACGCATAGACACTCACAGGTGAGGCAGGTAAATCTGGACCGACTGCTCTATTTGCAATTGTGAATTGCCTCACACAGTCTTAGAACAGGCCCACTAGTTGGAAACTGAATGGCACGAGTTTTTGTCAGCCTGAAGCCATGAACACATTATAAAGGCAACAACAGAAAACATTTTGAGAAGCAAAAGGGGGGGTGGGGGGAATAGAATGTTAAACAAAGCTAACTGTTCATTTCTGAATTCTCCAAGGCATACCTCAAAGAGGCAATCCACATTCCAAAAAGAAGTCAAGGTAAATGCAACAGAACAAACTCAAATGGTTGACTACCTGTCCGTTTAGAGACGAAATAGGACCACCTGAATAGATTGTGTACCTGAAACACAGCTGGAAGCCTGACAATAAAGAGACTGTTTTGCATTTAACTTACCCAGGTCACGTTCACACCATACATTTAAAACAGTTATGGCACCAATTTAAAAAGTCACGGTTTAGGTAGTACATGGAAATTATAGTCCGTTGAGGACTTACTGCAGTGGTGTAGCATGGGAGGCCACAGAGGCCACAGAGGCCTTTGCCCCAAGTGCAAAAGTTTTAGGGGTGCAAAATTTTAATACCCGGTGCTGCCTCAATACAGCTGTGTGCTCTCATCTCTGGGCTCCGTTGAAAATAGCCTGTCCATGTGAACCAGGAAGTGAACTCTACAGTCATCAGAATGACTCTTCTTGTCTTATTTCTGTGGTTGCAATCTCCTGGGTGACGTGGACACCACTAGGCAGTTGAATGCACATGCTTACTCTGACCGTTTCTCTTCCTCATCCTCCCTACATGGCCCTGGGCACTGGCAACTCACACTACGCCGCTAACTTGTTGGGAGAGCCCTATTCCCCTCCCAGAACTGCAATTCCCAGAGTGGTCTAACAATCAATCCTTCTTTCCAGGGAACTCTTGGAATTGCAGCTCTGGGAGGGCAATAGGGCTCTCCCAACAACTCTCAGCACTCTTGACAAACTACAATTCCCAGAATTCCTTGAGGGGAAAGCCATAAATGTTTAAAGTGGCATCATAGTTCTTTAAATGCATGGTGTGTGAATGTGGCCCTAGTCTTTTGCAGCCCAGTGAGCATAGCTGAATGTTTTTTTATATGTTACTATATTTTCTATTGTTGCCTGGGCACAGCTGGCTTTGATAGCCAGAGAGCAAAACACAGAGAGCAAAACACAGGGGAGAAGTTTTCCCTCTGGTCTGCTCTCCAAACCATGACCCCTAGCTCGCTTATGGTTGACTGCAACCACAGACAAGCCCCAGCAGTCAGTGTAACGTTTGTTTGAAATGCATCCCTGTTTCTTTGTTGTAAGCATCTCTGAACATTTATTATTATTATTATTATTATTGGTAGAAAAATGGCATACAAATAAAATGAATGAATAAATGAACCAGCCTGTGGAATTGAGGTTCAAATAGCCTGGATCAACGTTGCCCAAAGTAGAGCAGCTTGGGTAATGACCACATGTTAGATCCCTTCCTATAACATGTACTACACAGAACTTACCATGCTGTGGGAAAACCAGCCATGTGAATAGACAGGGCTGACTGATGTGGGTGCTGTGGTTTTGTTTTGTTCTGAATGCATACCTGAAACTGAATAGCTTTTCATCGCTAGGATTTTCTGCAAGTGAAGACAAAAGGTTTGTGTTTGGCATGGAACTAGATATGTATGGAAAAACTTATTCATTGGTTAAAAGAAACAAAATGATTTATAACGAGTTGAAAAAGGTATTTAGGTATACCTTTAATAAGAAACCAGAAGCCTTCCTCCTGGGCATTGTGGGCCAGAGAGTGTTAAAGAAAGATAGAACTTTCTTTTTATATGCAACTACAGCAGCAAGAATTCTTATAGCTAAATATTGGAAGGCACAGGAGTTACCCACACTGGAAGAGTGGCACACGCAACTGATGGACTACATGGAATTAGCCGAAATGACGGGCAGAATCCGAGACCTGGGAGAAGAGGCAGTGGAAGAGGACTGGAAAAAATTTAAGGACTACCTACAAAAACATTATAAGCTATATGAAAGTTGAGAATTTGCTAAGTTTTGGGGAAAACATGCTTCAGTATTGAGATTTGAAAATGATTGAAACTAAGCTATGACGGTGAAAAGTTTAAACTTAGAATATATAAACAGATGAAAGTACAAAAACATATGAAACAAGGCATTAATTTGCTGTATAATACTCTTTTATTGTAAAGAATGCAGGGATGGAAGATTTGGGGAAGTCCAGTTGAATATGAAAAAAGATGTGGAAAAGTGAATTTTCTTCTTTCTAACTTTTTCCTTTTTTGTAAAACTGCTTTTGTTGTGTAAATTGATGATGGATTTTGACTTTGGAAAATAAGCAATAAAAAATATTATTAAAAAATAAAAATAAAAAAACATTGGTTAAAAGAAACAGAAGCCACGGGTTCTCTTCTCTATTGATCTGATAAATCAAAAGTACATAGTATGCTGGAGATCCCCCCCCCCCCCGCCTTCAGGATCAGCACAAAATACATAATCACAGGAAGTACACACACCTTGCATTGAAGGATTTTTTAAAAGAGGCTATTTGACTCTAAACACTTTCTCAAACACAAGTGCCTAAATATAACTTCGACCATTTAGAGGAGGAAGAAGAGGGAATTAATTTAGACTATAGAATGTCTGGGAAAATTCAGATTGGGATCTAATCTTTACAGGCACTGAATGACAAAAAGTTGGCATATCTGAAAGAGATTTCCAACCCGGCTACAGATGTCAAGTTTGTGCCCAGAGCATGGTCTTCTTTTTCAAAGGTTTTGATATTCTCCCAGCAGACCCTTAAAAAATATTCCATTGTGTTTCAGGCCTGGTTGGCAACCTAATAGATTTGATCTCAATTTGTTCTAACAACTGATATCCATGTTTAGCCTATAAAGTGCTGCACTGTGCAAGGTTTTCTGATGTGAATTTTGTAATAGCTCCCTCTCAGCACCTTTACCTGATGGCGGGTCAGCACCATCGGTGAATGGCGGAGTTCCTCCGTCTGGAGGAACGGGCTCCATGGAAACTGGGTCTTCCCGCCGCGGCGAAGGTGGGGATCCGCTAGAAATCCCAGGCGGAGGAAGCCTGGGAACGTGGGGTTCGGCAGGGCACCAGGAGCGCCCCCCTACTCGCAGGGAATCCCATTTAGGGGCTCCGGAGCGAAGTGGGGTGAGAAGCGCGGTGCTGCGAACTGACTGCTACTTTCACGGAAAGAAGCCGCACAGCCATTGCCGGAGAGCGCTGACTTTTTCCTGTGGACAATTGGATTTAAAACAAGTACCCGTGAGTAGAAACGGAAAATTGGATCAAGAAATTTCTTAATTTGGTAACGAAGCGGGAAGGTTCAAAACAGGAAGTCTGCCTTCCGCTTTTTGTATATAGACTAAAGCAAAAACTTTGTAAGCTAAAGCCTGGAAAGCTGTCAAAAAAGTCTAAATTTTCTTCATTTAGAATTACTGAAACCCCCTTGGAAGCAGAAGAAAAGGGGGGGAACTTTGTTCAACCCTAGCAGGAGAGGGAGTGAAGAAGGATAAGTTTCCACCGTCTCTAACCTGGGAACGGGGTGTCAGAGACAGAAATTGTTGGAGAGGTTCATTGACTGTGAATGGGATATTTTGACAGATAGCTAAAGAAGAGAAACAAGCTGATTCCAATGTTGCCTTTTGCATCCTAAAGAAACAAAATATCTGAAAAATATCTGAAAAACGAAAGTAACTTTCCTTTGTTGGACTTGCCTAAAAAAAAATGGATACAAATAGAAATTGCCTCCTCTAGAGGGAGCTTGTCAAATTGTTGCTGCAGTACATTTGAGGGCTCAACAGATGTGAGATTAAGACCGTGGGAACAGGCTTTTCTGACCTTGACTAAAGATGAGTTGGAAAGAAGACTGGGTGCTTGTCCTATGTAAGACAAGTGCCCTGCTGGAACAGATGCATGAGAAGATGGACTTGATGAATGAGAAAATGGATTTGACTGTTGCAGTTAATAACTGTGGGCAAACAGGGAATATTGATACAGAAATTATCCAGGGACCAACTCATGAATCTGTACTGACTGGGCAAGTGCAGAAGATAATGGAGGAGGATGCGGTTGCACCCCAAATAATACAAATGGAGAGTCCCGAGGCCCTACAGGAGTATGAGCCGCTGTCATTGAAGATTGAAGTTGGAGTGGGCCAGGGGGAGTCTGGAGTTGAGGAGGTTCCCAACGTTGGAGAGACCTTGGAATATGCTTTTAAATACTTTTTGGACTATATTGAGGATTGTGGGGAGTGGGACTGTGGGGAATGGGCGGGTTTGATGAAGGGAGATGGAGACAATTCTGGCTTGAAACCCCCCAGAGGCCTACCCCTCAATGAGAAGGGAAAGAAACTAAGAAAGAGACCAACAAAAGACAAGGAAAAGGGCAAGTATAAACAACAACAAGAAGAATTGCAGAAGGGACATGGAAGAAACTTAAGGGCCTCGGACATAAGGCTTCCAGGTTGATGGACTAGATGGAATGGACAGTAAGGACTGACACGACCCGAGACCAGGAAGAAGAGACGTTGGATGAAGATTGGAAGAAAATTTATAAAGAAAATTTTTTTATTTAGGGAATTAGCCTAAAATTAATGAATATTAGGGAAAATGTTGGAATGAAACTATATGACTCAATATATGCAAGTTGGGATTTGTGTTGTTTTCTTTTTTCTTTTTATCTTTTTGTTGTATTGTTGTATTGGTTTTTGTGTTTTTTTCTTTTCTTTTTGTCTATTATAGTGTTGTTTTTTAATGGTTTCTTTAATGTTTTTCTTCTTATAATTCTGAAAACGACTAATAAATATTGTTTTTTAAAAAAAAAATTAAAGAGAGAAAGAAGGGGTGGGGAGTGGAGTGGCTAGGGTGTCAGGCCCCTAGTGCAAACCTCACCATGTCTACACAGAATTAGGTCCTATTGAATTCAATGCACTTTACTCCCAATAAGTGGGGTTAGGATTGCAGGCTCCCTTTCACCCATGAAGTTCATCGAATGACTCTAGGCTAGTCATGTTTTTCTCAAGCTAATCTACCTCACAAGGTTGTTTGGGGGTAATATGGGCAACGGAAAGAACAATATAGAGTAGAATTAAGGGACCACAGAGTATTGCGCTCGCTTTCTGTCATTTATGACTGATATGGAAGTAATATTTCAGAATGTGTCTGCATTAACAATATAATGATTGGAAACAGATTTCCCCCCACAAACTGCAGAGGGAATTCATTTCCCTTTTCTATCCTCTCCCTTTCTCCTTTCAAAATGAGGTTTATTGGGAGGTATGTTTTAAATAAACCATCTTATCCGTAATAGGAACATGATATTGAAGGATCAAATAACAACAGCGAGGAATTCCAAGCGAAGTAAGCCGAGAATGTGAAGCAGTTTCTGGGCCAGGCCCTGTTAAGATCAGTCGGAATGGTGTAGAGCACTGTTTGCAAAGCGATGTCTGGTTGGCACATCCTGCCAAGTGGTTCTTTTTGTATCTAGCCCAGGCATTTTAACAGCATTCACACCATAGAAATACTTTGACCTGTGCCCACAGGTGTTGGAGGGGCGAAGAAAGAAAGCAAAAAAAGAAAGAAATGCATTAATAGCATCCACCAGTATATAAAAGCCCTATTCACACATATGATCGTCAAACATTTAGAACCAATGTGCTGTGAAGCAATGAGATCATGCCCCTGATTCCCCACCCCCAAAAAAGCTGGGTGGGGTGTCACAGAGGTTGGATAAGAGGAACAAAATAATCTTGCTGTTCCAGGGCATACTGTCTTATATTAAAAACAATGCTAGCTTGCTTCTGTACCTACAGGGGCGATCCCTTACCCACCCAACCCTTTCAGTATCATCTCCCTGGACTTCCTAAAAAGCTCACCCTGAAAGCTGTGAGGGATTTTTAGGAGGCAGACCCTTACTTCCTTGTACTTTTCCCCATATTCTCAAGACTGAATGACGGGGCTCACAAAATGGTGGCAAAGCCAGGGGCAGATGGAGGCAGTTTGGCATAATCAGCTGGCAGTTTCAGACATCATTTTCTACTGATATCTAATACATCTCTGGAAATGGCTACATTCTTTGCCAAAGTGTTTTCCTTGTAGCAACGACGCCTATATTTCAGTTTTTCCTATGATGAATATAGAGGTTTGCTCTGACAGGATTGTGACAACATCCCTATTTTAGTCAGAATTTGCCAATCCATAAGTTCTAAGTGGAGAAGGGTTTTTGTTTATATTTTTCCCTTCCTATCCCCACATACCTCTCAGAAATATTTTTTTTACCCATATCCTATAATTTCTTCTCCCATTTTCCTTTCACACTCAGCTTGTACCTTATCCCTCCTCCCTGAAAAATCCCGAAAGTTTCTTTCACCCTCGTCCCTGGTTCTTTTACATTCACTTTTTTCTCCTATAACAGCTTTCCTCTCTTATCTCATTCCTTTCAGTAATAGTTGTAGTAATAATTATTATTACAGCAACCACCATCAACACTCTTTATCTCAGTTTCTAATTTCCTTCAACACCTCCTCTGGGCCACTTCCCACAGAGATGGGGGACCTTCCTGTCAGCATCGCCCTAGAACCAGTGCACCAACTGGACTCATGCACCTCAACCCCGACTGGGCTAGGCGAGCTGGGTAGCACCGCCAGAGACCTCCTTTCTCACAGGAACAGGTCACAGTGCTGTGGACTCACAGCTTAGAGCTGAGAGCACCGGATTCACTGTCTCAATAATACAGTCGTTGCGCAGCAGAGTTTTGCAGAGTCTTGCAGAGTATAAACCACTCGGAGAGCAGCTCTGTAGAATATCTTCCTTTTATTCTGTAACTACAACTATGATACAAAACTATATACAGAGCTGAATATTCTAAGCATAAATCAATGCTACACTGAGAGTCTGCAGCTGCACTTAGCAGCAATCTTATCTCTAAGATCTCTAACACTCTCACTTTCTCCGATACACTGACTGACTGACTCTCTCTCACACACACTGATATGTTGCTGGGCAGAATAAGTAGATAGGCAGGACACGCCTCCTCTTCTCTGTGGAGAGTCAGCAGAGACCATCAGGAGATCATCAGGAGATTCTTGGGTATGGGAGGGGTGAAATCTCCTCATCCTCCCCCATTTCATCCGACCATTTCAAGAATCTTTAACATAACTGCAATTTGCACATACACTCCAAAAGTTGTTCTCTGCTTACAACCTTGGTTAACATATTTGCAGGTATCTCTCTCCCCCTTTATCTAAGACACTTTATCACATCATTAAACAGTCACTGCAACCACTCTGTGTCTATTAGGAAAGAGTTAAAACACAAATCTCAACCTGAAGTTTACACAAAATACACATTGTGAACACACAAAAGAATAAGCAGCTTCTAGAAAAATCTTCACACACATTTCTTCCTTTCAAATACAGATTGACATTTCTAATTAGGCAGATTTGAACAAACCATTTTTCAGAACTCAAATACACGCTTTCCTTCAAATATCAGGTAAGGAAATAAATAAAGCGTTTTGTGCTACTACTCTCAGCACACTTCATGCTAGGTTTGAAAACCCCACAGAGTTGCTCGTGACCGCAGTCTTTGCAAACTCTTCAGAAAACCTTTTCGGTGGTACACCCTTGGTTGTTCTCTCGGACCTGCGCAGAACTCTTTGATCCTCTTGTTCTGGTGCTTCCTCCTCTTTGGGAGAATGGGGAGCTAAAGTATATGAAGCTGCTAAGTCTGAGTCAGCGTCAGACTCACCTGAGGCTTTTGGGCTCTGATAATCTGTGCCATCATCTGGAACTACATTGGCATCAGGATTATCACCACCAACAACACTTGCCTCCCTCTTAACTTTCTTTGCCCCTTTTGCACCATCATCACAAATGGGATGGCACTGAAAAACGCCAACTCTGTCCCATTGTGGATTGTCATCAATACTCCTGGTCAGCCTTATGGTTTTCGTGTCTGTGATCAGAACACGATAAGACCCTTTCTCATATCCTAGGAAAACACCATGTTCTCCACGCTTGCTCAGTTTGTCACCCTGCGAGGTGTGCACCCAAACCTCCGAACCAAAAATTTTAAAATGCTTTACACATGGCTTTCTTCCGTGAAGCATCTCATATGGGGTGCAATTTACACTAGACTGGTATCTCCTGTTATACACATGACAGAAAAACGAAAGAGCTTCAGCCCAAAAAGGATTGGGCAGCCCTGAATCATGCAACAGCGTTCTGATTCCTTGCTGCAGGGTCTGGTTTACTCTCTCACATAAACCATTCTGCCAGGGTGATCTGGGCGTGGCCGTCCTATGCTCAATGCCCTGTTCAGAAAGAAAACTCTCAAACTCTTCTGAACAAAACTCTCCACCCCTGTCTGTGAAAAGACAACGTACATTCTCATTATGTACATTTCTGAGCCATTTACAAAACTGGCGAAACTTGGTAAAGGCTTCAGACTTTTTCTGCAGCATATAGACCCAAACATATTTCGAATAGGAGTCTATCAGAACCATGAAAAACCTTGAATTGCCTCTAGAGAGCGCTAGAGGCCCCACTAAGTCTGCATGAATGACTTCATATGGTTTCTTGGCCTCTCTCCCAGACTCTGTACCTTTGGGAGCTTGCCTTGCCTTACTCTCTGCACAAGAAACACATTTCATGTGGTAGGGACATTCTTTCAACTTCATACCCTGAACCATATCAGGCATTTTTGCCACAGCCTGGAAATTCAAATGACCATAAACGCGATGGTAATAATGAATACATTGGTCATGCAACTTCTCATTCTTATCTACAGTTAAATTGCAACACTTTTTCTCAGTAGCTTCTGCAGTGCCTGTACCTGAAACAAAAGGCAATTGGTACAATCCATTTACACATTTTGCATACAGAATGAGCTTGCCATCTCTAAGAATTTCACAGCGAGATTTAGCAAACACCACCTTAAACCCTTGACGATCAAGCTGGGAAACACTCAACAAATTGTCCTGAATATCAGGTGCATACAGGACATTCTTAATAGTTGCATTCAGGCTCTTTAAGAACACAGTTCCCTGAGCCACACTCATTAGAACTGTCCCATCTGCTTGATGAATTTCTTTCTCTTGCTTCTCAAGCTGAACAAAGAGATTCTTATCTTTGGCCACGTGGTTTGAACAGCCAGAGTCGACCACGAAGAAACTCCGCCCATGTTGACTGGAACAGCGAGAGATCAAGGCCTTTGAAGTAGCAGGTGCTTGGGGATTTCTTCCTCCTCCCCCTCTGCCTCTGAAGTTTCCCTTCTTCTTTGAAGATTTCTTGCACTGGAAACTCAAATGGCCTTGTGCTCCACACGAAAAGCACCGCTTCAATTTCAAAGCTTTAACAGCAACAGTTTCACTTTCACTTTCCCCTGCTGAAGACTCAGGCACATTTTCAAGCACATTTTTAACAGCACAGTCCCGGCTTTCTCTAACAGCCTGTCTGCGATCCCACTCATTCAAGAGCACGCTAGACACATAATCTTCTGTTAGCCGGTCAGAAGGCATTGTGGAAATCTGGGCAGCCACTCCATCATAAGACTCATCTAGGCTATTGATCATCAGCATTGCAAACACAGCCTCTGAAATAGCCAAGTCTCGCTGAACAAGGTCCTGTCTGAGACGCTTTAATTGAGACAGATGGCTAGGCAAATCACCACCTTTCTCCAACTGCAGCCTGCACAGCTTCTTAAAGAAAATCACACTGGAACCAGCATTTTGTCTAAGATGCATATCTCTCAACTTATGCCAAACAGCTTGTGCAGTCTCTTGACCCTCTAAGTTCACCAGCAAGTGGTCTGAAACACTCAAAATAATTGTACCTCGGGCTTTCATATCTGCAGCATGCCACTCAGCCCAATCATCATCATCCTTATCTGGAGGGTCATCTTCTATCGTGTGAAATAGCTTCTCCCTCTGTAAAAGCGCTTTCATCTTTACTTGCCAAACTGCATAGGTTTCAGGCGTGAGGAGAGGAAAGGACAGAGCCATCTGGCCAGAATGTGCACAGGCCATGTCTGCTATTACTTAGAGCAAGACACTTCCCTCGTGCAACACAGATAAAGCCTTGACTCCCTCAGCCACTCTCTCTCCCACTCAGAGCGCAATTAACAGGCAAACAGGGATGCTATCTTCTTCCTTTGGCAGTCAGCAACATACCTCCATAAATCAAGCAGCAGCAAGAGCAACAGCGGCAGCTTGAACACTCTGCTCCAAAACAGCTCTGCTTCTGGGCACCGCAAATCAGTCCAGCATGCAGCGTCCGTTCCACCGTCCGGCAATCAGCAACAGAAGCCTCTGGCGACTGGGACGACTGGGACGACTGGGACGACTGGGATGACTGGAACAACGCCAGGTCAGACGACTGGAACAACGACTGGGCCCATAACCGATGTCAGCATCGCCCTAGAGCCAGTGCACCAACTGGACTCATGCACCTCAACCCCGACTGGGCTAGGCGAGCTGGGTAGCACCGCCAGAGACCTCCTTTCTCACAGGAACAGGTCACAGTGCTGTGGACTCACAGCTTAGAGCTGAGAGCACCGGATTCACTGTCTCAATAATACAGTCGTTGCGCAGCAGAGTTTTGCAGAGTCTTGCAGAGTATAAACCACTCGGAGAGCAGCTCTGTAGAATATCTTCCTTTTATTCTGTAACTACAACTATGATACAAAACTATATACAGAGCTGAATATTCTAAGCATAAATCAATGCTACACTGAGAGTCTGCAGCTGCACTTAGCAGCAATCTTATCTCTAAGATCTCTAACACTCTCACTTTCTCCGATACACTGACTGACTGACTCTCTCACACACACTGATATGTTGCTGGGCAGAATAAGTAGATAGGCAGGACACGCCTCCTCTTCTCTGTGGAGAGTCAGCAGAGACCATCAGGAGATCATCAGGAGATTCTTGGGTATGGGAGGGGTGAAATCTCCTCCCTTCCTCCCTTCCGGAACTTCTCTCTGAGTCATCTTGTTTTCTTCATACTAGGTTTGTTTCTTGGAAAACTATGCAATCACTTTTCTCTCTCTCTCTTTTGGTAGGTTAAAAAAAAAAGAAAAGCAAAACGGGGGAAAGAGCAAATGCTGCTTTGCTGGCTATTCTCTGATGTATTGCAGTCAGCATTGCTCTGTTCAGCTTGGATCCTGCAGCAAAATTGAATGCCACAGAAAAGTTAAGGGGCCTGCTATATTTGACATGATGTAATCCCAGCTGGCAAGATGTAATGAGTAAGCTGTTATAAGACTGCTTCTGCTGCTCAGCTCTTGGACTAGGTAAAATAATTACAGCAGAGCATGCAATCCAGCCCTTGTTTGTAATCAAATTTTGCCAAATCCCCCCTCCCTTTTTCCCCTCAACACCCGAGGGTGTTTTATGTTGTTATGGTTGTCATAGACAAGAGATTGCCTTAATTTGATTCAGTGACAGTTTTTGTGGAATTCAAAGATTGCTTTGGCTTTCTTGTGCCCACGGGATGCCAGGACATTTGAGGGAAGCCCTCTAGATATTGTTGTTGTTGTTGCTGTTGTTGTTATACCCCGCCCATCTGGCTGGGTTTCCCCAGCCATGTAACTGCCCACCCAGAGGTACATGTTAATAGGGGCAAAACTGGACAATTAAAACAGAATGTTTTCTGAAGTTTTCACTAGAATCATATGCACTCGAGTTGATGGCATGACTGGCTCCTAGTTCTTGAAAATCTCAGTGGAGAAGGATCTCATGACAGGTGAAGCTGGCCCTTGTCTGGCCGTGGTGGTGGCCCTACCACCCCATCAGCAAGTTTGTGGCTTCAATTCTCTCACTAGTAAAGGTAAAGGGACCCCTGACCTAGGTCCAGTCACGGACGTCTCTGGGTTTGCAGTGCTCATCTCGCTTTATTGGCTGAGGGAGCTGGCGTACAGCTTCCGGGTCTCTCACTAGGCTGTAAGTTATTGCCTTGCCAGTCTTGAAAAGATCACAGGAAAATAGCTCTCCTAACCTAGAAGTTTGTTACTGAGCACTAGGTAAAAAAAGGTAAAGTATCCCTGGATGGTTAAGTCCAGTCAAAGGCTGCTACAGGGTTGCAGCGCTCATCTCTCTTCAGGCCGAAGGAGTCGGCGTTTGTCCACAGACAGCTTTCTGGTTCATGTGGCCACCATGACTAAACCACTTCTGGCGCAACGGAACACCGTGGTGTAAGCCAGAGCACACGGAAATGCCGTTTACCTTCCCGCCACAGCGGTACCAATTTATATACTTGTACTGGCATGCTTTCAAACTGCTAGGTTGGTGGGAGCTGGGACAGAGCAACAGGAGCTCACCCCGTCACGGGGATTCAAACCGCCAACCTTCCGATCGGCAAGCGCAAGAGGCTCAGTGGTTTAGACCACAGCACCACCAGTGTCCTTTACCTTTACCTGAAAACTAGGTCCGCATAGCACAAGCTGCTGGTGTTCAGTGACCTGAAAAGAGGATTATACAACTTCAGGGAGGATAAGGTACTCTGTGGCTACTAGCAATAATGACTAGGTTCTACCTCCAGTGTTGGAGGCAGTATGTCCCTGAAAACCAGTTCTGGAAGTCACAGTTGGGGAGGGTGCTGTTGTGCTCAGGTTCTGCTTGTGAGCTTCCTGTAGGCATCTGGTTGGCCTCTGTGGTGACAGAATGCTGGACTAGATGGGCCATTGACTTGATCCAGCTGGGCTCTTACGTCCTTAACAGGATGCTGGACTAGATGGGCCTACATAAGTTCTTACTAGCATAACAGGAATGACACTGGTAGCCTTGGATCATTTTCCCTGCCTTTGATTGTTAAGCATTTGGTGTCTTAGTTCTAACCCTAAATAAATATTGCACAGTGACAATAATCCATCAGAATTTGCCTCCAAGCTTCTACAGAGCTAGCTCTAGCAATTTTCAGAGATGGGACTGACTTTCATAAGCAACTGCTTGGACATTGGACACAATTGCTTTTTGACATGGGCATGAACGAAGGCAGACAGAGCTGACTGAAGCAGAAAAAAGGAAGGATGAGTGATTGAAAATATTAAAGACGATGAGAAGTACATAGTCTCTCTCTGCAGTAACTGGGAAAAGAAAATCAATACTTCTTTCTCTCACACACCCTGCCGCCCCCAAATACCCTGAGATATTATATTCAGTGAGCTCCAAAGTTCAAATAAACATTTTCCACAGATTTTTGAAGAGGTGTGTTGTCAGACTAGAACAGTAATATTAAAGCAAGTCGACAAGATAAAGGGAGCAAATTTAAGAAAGTGACAATGTGGTTTGGGAAGATGGATATGCTAATAAAATATAATGCTGTTTTGTCACAATCCAGTTGCTTTAAACTGGGGTATCTACAGAAAAGTTATTATTCTAAAATACAAAGACACTGATAAATAATGCAGAACACTTGTCTCCAAGCCAACTTTGGGGGTTTCCAGTGAGTTGTCTGGGTAGATATAGCTGGAGACATCTACAACATGCTTTTCATATTTCATTACTGATCAGACTAGCTTGGGCTATAGCCATAGAAGATAATCATCAGGGAACCACTAGTCAGGAGAGTGATGTAACACTGTGAATAGAGCACTTGCTTTCCATGCTAAAGATCCCAGGTTCAATCACTGGGAAGTGATGGGCAAGATCCCTGTAGAAAACCCTTCAGAGTTGCTCCTAGTCAGTGCAAATAATATTGAGCTAGATAGACCAAGTTTCTGGTTCAGAAGAAGACAATTTCAATTTGTGCATGCCAACCCTTGGTAGCTCCCTACCAGTTTGAACATGAGTTTCCAATACAGGTGGTTTTGACCCAGGTGGAATTCTAGATGTGTGAAGGTGGAACTTGGTATATGAGCATCAAAATGGGTGGCTGCCCAAAATGGGTCATTTTATTTGCATTTATCCTTCGCATTCTCCTCTTTATCATGAGCTCATTTGTTTAAGCTGTTCAATCCTGTAAAACTTCCATTTGCTTTGTTGACATAGGAAATGAAGAAATGTTCTTTCCAGTTATTTCTTCTTCCATTCTCAATTTAAAGTGCTGCCTCATTAACTTTAACATCAGAGATCCTATTGTGTTCTCTGCTTGACTTCATCTTGAGAATTATATTTTTAAATTATTAAAAGGAAGTCACAGGAGGATCAGAGAGGTTAAGGATGAAGTTAAGAGTAGAACACAGTTAGATGCCCAATGTCAATTTTAATGGAGCAACCTTTTTTAAATTGAAAATGAAATAAGAAATAGAATCAAGTGATTCTGATTTTATAATTAAAAATATAGTTTTTATGTATATTTGAACCATTGATGATTTGCAGTATGTGTGTATTATAAATGCTATTTATTTAAACATTTCTAACCAATGTTTGGTTCTTAAAGGGTCCCTAAGGTGACTTCCAGATTAAAACACTGAGATATAGTTAAAAACATCAATAATATAATCAGTAATACAACAAAAACATCCAATAACATGAAATTCTATTGGCGTTATTCCATGTTAGCATATCTCGATTATGTTATAATTGAGAAAACTTCTACTTTTTTAAAGAAATAAAAAGATGGCATCCTATCCTAACCAATGTTTTCCAAATGCAAAATCTGTAATGAAATGTAACTTCCAGCTACATGTTTAAATGCACATATTGAGAGAAACATATTTTATACCAATATGTATGCTCTCTCTCAAAATGGTATTTAAATGCATATGTTGATAAGATTCAGCTGCCAAGAACTGCATAACAACATTCAAACAGCAATATCTGATAGATAAGTTCTATCCAACATTATTAGTCCAAGAGAGGGACACATATATCAAATTCTTCAAGGATCTCTCCTCTGAACCACCTAATTGGCCTATTGCAAGGTTTGTCTCTGGCTACTTGAGTTGGAAATATCTGCAACAAGCTGGTAGTTTTACCTCATTACCAGGTTGCTTGCAGATTCAGCAGATTAATACAGATGTGGAATGAAATTATGGGTATAAATAGGTACAAGAGACATTGACCAGAAACATATTCACTCACCCCTACTTTGGGGAAGGAGACGTGACAATAGAGGATATTGTTCAACCAAAGGTGTTGTTGTTTAGTCGTTTAGTCGTGTCCGACTCTTCGTGACCCCATGGACCAGAGCACGCCAGGCACTCCTGTCTTCCACTGCCTCCCGCAGTTTAGTCAAACACATGCTGGTAGCTTCGAGAACACTGTCCAACCATCTCATCCTCTGTCGTCCCCTTCTCCTTGTGCCCTCCATCTTTCCCAACATCAAGGTCTTTTTCAGGGAGTCTTCTCTTCTCACGAGGTGGCCAAAGTATTGGAGTCTCAGCTTCAGGATCTGTCCTTCCAGTGAGCACTCAGGGCTGATTTCCTTAAGAATGGATAGGTTTGATCTTCTTGCAGTCCATGGGACTGTCAAGAGTCTCCTCCAGCACCATAATTCAAAAGCATCAATTCTTCGGTGATCAGCCTTCTTTATGGTCCAGCTCTCACTTCCATACATCAGCCAAAGGTAAGCATTGTTAAGTCTCATTGATTTCATTATGAAAGTTAAGCATGTGCGATTCTATGCCCATGTACCTGGAAGGAATCCCATTGAATTCAATGGTCCTGTACTTCTAACTATACATGTATAGGACTGAAATGTTAATCTCCTCCACTGAAATCAGATTAGATTAGATTAGATTCAAGTGGCACCTTTGAGGCCAATTTTCACAGAATAGAAGTTGCAGAAATGGAACTATTGGCAGCAAGCAATAGGAGGCAGTTAGGAATACAGGAAGCTATCTTGTATTGAATTAGACCAATGCTCCATCTAGCTCAGTACTGATGGCAGTGACTCTCTGGGTTTTCAGATGAGGATAATCTCTGCCCTGTCTGGGCATGCTAGCACAATTGAACATCCTGCATAGCAAAGCAGATTGTCTACTGCTGAGCTACAGACCTTCTGCAAACTGCTGAGTGTGTTTACATTCAGACATACTGCATCCAATTTTAAAGAAGCAGTTCGCTGTGCTACAAATTACTTGGGGAAATTACAAGGAGTACATGATACGAGAATAGTGCATTGTCCCTATTTAAGCTTTAGTTTATACAGTCATAATTCTGTAGGAATTCTTGCCATGTTTCGTCATGCTCCAGAAGAATGGGATAATTTTCACTCTTTTATGCAATATCCAGGAAAGCTAATTTTGCTTTCTTTCACTTTGTTGCTTTTCTTGTATTCATTTTATATCTGGTTTTAATGTCAGATGTACAGTGCCACGGGTTAAGTACTTAATTCATTCTGGAGGTCTGTTCTTAACCTGAAACTGTTCTTAACCTGACGCACCACTTTAGCTAATGGGGCCTCCTGCTGCTGCCGCACCGCCGGAGCACAATTTCTGTTCTCATCCTGAAGCAAAGTTCTTAACCCGAGGGAATATTTCTGGGTTAGCAGAGTCTGTACCCTGAAGCGTATGTAACCTGAGGTACCACTGTATGCCCATTTTGTACGTTTCCTGCTCTATATGCACATAGCTTCCAAATGATGTCAAGATGCACAGATAGACTGCCCAACAGGGAAAAAAACATATAGTTTTCTGTTTCCGCCTTAGTCTCATGCAGCAAAAATGATAAGGACCCTTGATCCCTCTAGCTTGGTATTTTCTACACTGACTGACAGCAGGGTTCCAGGCAAGAGACATTGCGTGTTGAGACCCCGAAGACACCCCCTCGTTGAAGAATAACACACACAAGGACACAGATGTTAGGTTAATGTTATTGGGCGAATTTTGGCCACAACTTTATTGATTACAGAATGTGAGCAGTATTGGCTTAGGCACTGAGTGGACCCAACTATATCTGACTCCTGCCCATTGCGCAGGGAGTCTGGTAAGGGTAAACCACCAGAAGGGGGAGCCCCATCGATGCAGACCAACTCGAGCTCCCCCTGGTGTTCCCGCCGGGGTCATGGCATGGCCCTAGCCCTTCCCTGAGCTTTGGACGAGATCCACCCCCCCGGATTCCTTTAACAGAATACCCTTAAGCTTGGAGGGGCAGGTGATGGCCACACCTCACCTCCCCCCTCATAAGGTCAAACAATGCCTAACCGCCACCCTAACAGAATTGTGACGATTGCTACGAGGTAGGCAAAAACCAAATGGCCTGTGCCAATTTGCCAAGTGGAAAAATTCCTACCAGGCCCCTCAACGGCGACCAACCAAGGTCCATAGCAAAGCCAATGACTAAAATCTGCAAAAGGGAGGGCTCTGCTTAAATGGTCCCGGCCACGCCCCCCCAACCAGTGGATTGGCTGGCCAGTCACTGACGTGGCCAGGATCCCCTGGGCAACATGGGACTTTGTCCCCTGCCCCCGGAGGAATGTGGCTGGCCACGCGGTCCACCGCAACTCTTCCCAACCTGCACTGGAGATGCCCAGGACTGAATCTGTGACTTTTTGCATGTTGCGCAAATGCTCTACTACTCAGCTATGGCTCTTCACGAATCTGTTATGGAATAAGTTTTCATCGACTACGGTCTATGTTTATCAGACTGTGTAGCTTACAGTGCATTTCATCAGAGGCATGAGGTATTATCCTGAATTGCAGGTTATAAATACATAGCTGGGGGTTGGTGGAAGATTGTAAACAGTGAGGTCAAAAGGAAAGGAAATACAGAGAAGTACAGACGGTGATAATTACTTTATTAACAGTGACCACTGACCCTGACGCACATAGTTGTTGATAACACAGACATCCTAGCAGTCTATGTAGATTAATCAGAAACTTTGCAGATTAATTGGATAATATGTGAAATTCCCTCTTTATGATGTTCATTATTGTCATTTCAGTGTAGGCAGGCATACGCACGCACACTCACACACTCACACACATGTTCTACACACACATATAATCTACCTACAGCATACAGTGCAGCTGAATATAACAAAAGCACAATAAATACTATCAGGAAATGGGTTTGAGATGATTTATGTGGCTCCTTGAATTGCTGAACGACCTTGCTGATAGCAACCATCACTTTTCGACTGTTAAACAGTGAAAGCTAATTTATTAAATTTTGCTTTCTTGGAATGCGCCACACTCAGAGACCCAAAGCGGAGGGGAGAGAAAAGGAGCAGAGTATTTATTTTAAAAGGAATAGAATTGTTCATTTCGTAAGCAGAACAGATGTGCCGTGATTGAAAATGTGTAACGTTCAAAAGAGCCATTGTCACACGAAGCAGATGCTGAATATTTAAAGAAATTCTTTACAATTTCTATCCAATGATGTATTAATTTACATAATCATAATGTGGATCCATTCTTGTAAGCCCCGAGGAATGAATAAAAGTGACTTTTCCATGAGTTTATCTTGGCAGCCCAAATGTGCTTGAATAACTTTGTTTTCAAATATTTAATAACAGGGCAAAATCTAAAGTAGAAGCTTGAGAGGGATTGGTCTATTTTATTTGATGGTGTCAAGTGCACAGCATATTTTTGCAACAAGGCAGTTTCCTGGGCAATCACTAGCTCAAATAGCATGCATAGGTTTGTAATTATGAATATACATCCTAGGAAAAATTGAGTTATGATAACTTGAGATGCATTGATTTCAACAGGCTTGTGCCTATGTACCTGGAAGTAGGATTAAAATCATTGCCTGGGGTCCAGACTTCATGTAGTTCTTTCCCAATTAGAGTTTTTTCCTCTCTTTCAAAGAAGTTAGAATATTGAGTGCAGGACCAGCAGAAGGGAGGAGCTGCTTAACCCTTTCACTACTAGTTATTTGTCTGCTCATAATTCCCTCCAGCTGCTTGTCTTCTTGCGAGGGAAAACAAAACAGAGATGCCAGCCCTTTAAATAGAGGACTGGCCTCCCTAAAGTAGGGCACACAGCCATCTTAACTGCAAGATTTTTATTTTTCACAGCAAGCAATGAAATCCTCATGGGCTTGTGATTGGGTGGATTATAAGGAATATTTCTTATTTAGTTCTTAGAAGTATTGATCTGTCTATTTATATTGGAGGTGAGGAGAGTCATTGCCCTATGTCCTTGAAATCTGGTCTCAAGCCAGCCTGATTAGTAATAACAATCCTTTGATCATCCTTCTAAAAGTGTTTTGAACTTAATAGATGTTTCACTGCTGTTACAAGGAGGCTGCATTTTGCCTTTGCTGTTCCAGTTCTCCACATTCAGTTCCATTTCTAAGTGTTTAATATAAACTTCATTTGCAGACAGAGAAAACAACGATTTGTCTCAGATTTCAGAATACAGTAAACTTGTTTGCTTGACTTTGACCTTAGTTAACTTTCTCCTCTCCCTCCCCCTTTTTTTAAAGGAAATATTCTGTTCATACAACTGGCAGGATGGACAAACATCTCACAGCTGGAGTCATTATTTAATATAATTATGAAATACAGATGTTTTCTTCTCGACTAAAACAATTCTTCCAAATTGTGGGAGTCTCCCTGAGCAGAGAAGAAAGTTGACTGTCCTAGGGATATTCAGGGTTTTATTATTATTACTTTCCTGCACTATAAGTACATTTTAAATTGCATATGTATGATCTGCTTAGAAATTATGTGGAAGAGAACAAGGTTTAACATGGGGCGCCAAACCTTGAATTGGTACAGCTCACCAAATTTATATTAACCTTCAAAGGCCTCTGTTGATTCATACCAGTAGAAAAAGACTATGTTGATTCAATCCAGCTGCAGAGGCTCTGTGTACCCATGGGAGGTCTGGCACACCACCAAGCATCTGTACTTCACAAGGTATTTGGGGGTACTAAGGCACCAAGCTAATATCTTACTAATGTCTTCAGGATTATCTGTAGAATCACAATGACTGTATCCAATGCTAGTTCTTCTCAGAATAGACCCACTGCATCAACTTACTTCCATGGGTCTACTCTTGAGTAAAAGGGACGTGGGTGGCGCTGTGGGTTAAACCACAGAGCCTAGGACTTGCCAATCAGAAGGTCGGCGGTTTGAATCCCCGCGACGGGGTGAGCTTCCGTTGCTCGGCCCCTGCTCCTGCCAACCTAGCAGTTCAAAAGCACGTCAAAGTGCAAGTAGATAAATAGGTACCACTCCGGCAGGAAGGTAAACGGCGTTTCCGTGCACTGTTCTAGTTCGCCAGAAGTGGCTTAGTCATGCTGGCCACATGACCTGGAAGCTGTCTGTGGACAAACGCCAGCTCCCTTGGCCAGTAAAGCGAGATGAGCACTGCAACCCCAGAGTCAGCCACGACTGGACCTAGTGGTCAGGGGTCCCTTTACCTTTACCTTACTCTTGAGTAGAACTAGCATTGTATACTGCCCCAGACGTTTTGAACCTTGAGTTACCAGCAGATAATGGGACATTAAATTCCAGTGAAGGCTTGAATAAAGACCTCAACAGAATCGGCGACAAGTTGAATCTCAGAAGGGAGGGTGTTCTAAAGCTGGGTCATGACCACTGGGGAGGCTCTCCCTTGCATCACTGCCAAATGAGCCTCCGTAAGTGGCAGGACCTTAAAACCAATCCTCTTAAATCTTGTTCTTGCTGCACATCTATGCTTATGCTCTCTGTCAGACACACACACACATTTCTTCTTTTATAGCTACAGAAGTAGAATTTTCAGAAGTTCAGCAAAAACAAACAAGCAAGCAACATAAGTAAAGAAAGGAGATGGCAACTGAGTGACATATTTGCATCTAAAATATCACATCACATGCAACTGCAATTAAAATACCTTTGATTATTTGTGGGTTTTTTATTTACTATCTATCTATCTATCATCTATCTATCTATCATCTATCTATCCATCCATCCATACATCACTTGTCACACATATAGAGGCCTCCATATTTGAACGGTGGAGTGCAGCTGTGGACCTGGTTCTGCCCGAGATATCAGATATGCCACTGTTATCTTCAGGGAGAAAGCCAATATATATGTGTAGTTACTTATGTGTTCATGTGATTGCCCACCCATGCATTTACATTTCTTCCCTCCAGTTATCAGTGGATGAATCTCCAAACGATGGGGTCAGTGGCATGCCTGATGGCTTGCCAGCAGGACACCCCACTCTCCAATAGGGCCTCCTTCATGCACAAACATCACAAATGTCCTGATAAACTTCATGTGATGGACACATGTAGGGGGCTCATCTACCAAATGTGTGGAGAGGCAATGAAATTGCCATCTGTTGAAATTTCCCTTTTAATGGAAAGCACAAACAGTTGCCTCATCAGTCTTCTGGGAAGGACATATATTTTAGAGGGGGGGACCCCGCCCCAAATCTTCATGATGTTTCTAATCTGGACACAGTTTGGAATTTCCTGCAGAACTTCATTCTTAGTCTCTTCTAGCCTTAACACCTAAAAAAGTCCACATTTCAGATGTGTACAATAGAAATAATCTAGATAGCAACTACACTCTCAGGATCTGACACAGTTCTGTCACAGAGAGCTTGTGATGAGTGTGAAGTTGTACATTGGATTGAACAGTCCATGAACTATTCATTTCTCACCTCCCAACTAGATATAAAGAACAGATGAGGAAATTGTTTCCTATGTTTTTTGCTGTCTTGAGACGTCAGTGAGAAGGCCAGCAAAAATTTATGGTTTAGTTACAGATTCCTCCGCCCCTTCACAATTAGACTCTTTTACTTAGGCTGTCATGTTTGACATCATTAACATCACAAGCATTTTCACTTTCTCTTACAGCCCACGCAGCAAGCTACAGCCTTGCCTCTTTTTTACTTTACATAACCAAATTGCCAGAGACAATGGATAAATAATGGCCTTTGTCCTTATTTAAATAGGGGGGAGGTTCTCCCCGCTAAGCTTTTTAGACACTCTGTTTTTGTATTTAGGATAAATTTCTGAGCAAAGAAGAAAACTAGAAAGGTCAAGGATTAAAAATACCTTGGAATGAAATGAGGAACAGTCTGAGAGGAATGTGTTTTGTAAGGAACGCCTGAAACTTCCTGTCTCTCTCTGCCCTGAGCACATTAGCTAGTCTGCCATATATTATTCCCAGTAGATCAAATATTCTTGCCCAGTATTGATTTAAAGTACTGTGGGCTGACTCTTCACAAAATAAAGAAACCTTTTGCATGTAGATGTTTAACTCTTCATGACCAAAGAGAATTTGAAATTCAGTAAGGACCCCTTCTGTCTCTACCTCAGGAACATCATAGTGCAACATGGCTCTTCCTTGCACTGCTCTGGTAATGTTGTTGCTGCTTCCCGTGTCAGCCTTCTTCCTGATGCTCCTTGCGTGATGGTCAGGTGAAGGAACTGGATTGCTTTTATAAAAAAACAACAACCCCCCCCCCACAGGATGTGCTGTGCTAGATCTGGCCAAAGACCCATCTAGTCCAGTGATGTCCAATCACATGGCTTCAGAAATTGGACATGAGTGCAACAGCTGTCTCCACATTAGTGTTCCCCAGAGTCTGGTTTTCAGAGGGATACCTTTACCAGAGTGAGAAAGAGCTGCATTCCATGCTGCTAAAGTAATAGAAGGTGCCCTTGAACAATCAACTCCAAAGCTGTCATATTCTGAGATCGCTCTGCAGTAGCTGCGCCAAAGGTAGCATTGCATAAGACTAGGACAACTTTGGAGCTGATTGCCCAGGGGAACTTTCTGATATTGCTAAATTGCAGAGTGATTTCAAGATTGCCTGGCCATTAACAATGGAATGTCACTGTGCTTGCTTTGTCCCACAAGGATTGAAGTCACTCTATCATTCCTTAACTGAGAAGAAATTATAACTTTTACCCCGAACAAAGTAGAGGTGATGTTAAATGCATCTTGGTTATTATTGCCTATAGTTTGGCCTTCAGTGGCTACTTCTTCTGGAGGTTCACTGGAATGGGGGAGGAGAGGAAAGAGCCCAGTGCTCCAAGGGACATACTGACAGCCAGTCTTTTTCATCACACCTAGCATCATTTCCCTCCATTTGTGCTACTTCAAAGGCATGTGGAAGGGAAGGAGAGTTTTAGCATGCCAAGGAGAGAAGGGTCCTCTCAGTGTTGATTTCAGTCTCCTTTTCTGAAGATGGAAAGATGGGAGGGAAGAGGGAAACCAGGAAACAAGTCGAAAGAGATGCTGGAGAACGACATTACAAAATTCAAAGAAGTCTGAATTTCAAAGGGTGACTGTGCTTTGGTTTGTATAATGTTTCAGAAAGCGCAGATTAGATAGGCTTCCCTTTCAATGCAATCTGAACCAAATCCTGAACCTCTCCCTTTGCAAATGAGATGGATGCGATTTTAGCTAAAGCACTGAATTCTTGTGATATCAGCGCCTTTCTCCTGTTCCCATCCTTAAGACGTATGGAGCAAAAGGGACCATTTCCTGAGCAGCTACTAAATGGCCCTCCCTTGGTCTGCTAGGATATTTACTAAAATTAAGAATTATTGGAATTATGGATGGGTAAGCTTTTTGAAGTGAAGTTCTTTGTAAACATCAAAGCATTCTTATAAGTATAGGGCTACAAGTTGTTTAATTTAAATCCATGTTTATACCATAGGTGGATTAGGTTTGTTTTTGTTATTTACAGGGAAGAGATGAAAGCTTTCTGTGCTTATTGTGAAGCCCATGTTCTCAACGAATTGCACGATTAAAGTGTTGCTCTAAACTAAACGGGTAAGTCTGAACATCAAATGCAGTGCAGCACCACATAACTGAATTGTACGGTAACTCATTCTCTTCTCTAAAGAAAAGAAAATCTTTTAACCTGCTTTTAGTTTTGATGGTCTCTTTTTCATTATTTAAACAGACAGAAATGAGGCTGCTATAATGCTAAGCAGGCTGGCTCCTGGTAGCAGTGAGAAGCAATTTATCCAGTTCTAATTTCTCCAATCTTATATACTGATATAGCTGTACCTGTAATCTTTGCTCCACCTGCTCCACCACCTTTCACCTTTGGATCATTTTTCCCTTTCCCTAAGGGGGGAGCTGCTTTATATGCTTGGAACAGCCTTCTGTGGTTTTCAAGGAAACCACTCTGAGCATGCTCAGAAAAGATGTTTTGGCTCCTAGGTCTACCATAACAGTAGACCTACTATCATTAGATTTTGTGCCTGGATTGCCACCATGACAACAGGAAGAAGGGGGGAACTGGACAACCAGGGCTAAGAGCCAGTAAGTCTCGTAAGAGACCCATTTATCAGCACACTTTTTCCTGCGTGGGGACAAATGGGTGGGACATCCTGACCAAAGCAATACTTTGGACTAAGTGGTGCAGAGAGCTGATTGGGAAGAGAATGGGAGGTTGTGCAGAAATGTTCTAGGGGCCTCTTTAAATTCAAATCACATATAGAAGAATATATGTGTTCTGCACCTGAGTCATCTATATGAATCCAATTTCAACAAATGAAGTTATGGAAACTTGTGCTTTGTGGGTATAATACGGACTGCACACTCCATCACCAGTGTGATGAAGGATAAGTACAAATATGGTATAACGAGATATAATAAAGAACAACTGTGTTTTTCCCAGACTCAGTTTGCATGCTTGACAGAATAGAATTGCGGTCCTTATATTATTACATCACTCATCACTGAGCTGTGAACTATATATTGCTTTAATAAAGGCATTAAAAACCTTTCTTTCACTGAGTGGTAAATCGGGTGATATACAGTATATGCAAAGTTGGTATGATATGAAGGAATTATGTGGTGATTCACCTCCTTCTATCAGTGAATTAGCTGTTTTTCATTTTCATTTAACTGCAAAAAACAAACAAACAAAAACTAGAACATTTGAAATTTGCTTGAACATTTCATTTTATGAGTAATTCTTCTGCCAGAACCAAAAACTGTTACTACATCTTCGAATGCCCTGCAATCATTTTTTCTCCCTGTAATTTGCTCATGTATAAATGAAAGCCGCTTATATTCGGCAGCAATTAGCACTGCTGTTTAAACACTAGTAAAACCTCTCAACTTTGCACAGTTTAACTTAATTTCACCTCCTGATTTACACTGAACTTCTAGAGTTTTCTGACTGGAACATATGTCACCTGTGATGGATGGTTGCGGTATATTTGGTGCTACCATTCATGCCTGGTGTTCATTAGCAGATTTGAAGCTGCTTCTAGCTCCACCCCATTCATTGCTGGGTTTCCGTTTCTTTGTTTATGCTAAATGGTATGTTGTTGACAAGCCTGTTCCTTCTGCAATGGAAGTCAGCACAAAGATTGATCTCCTGGATTCTAAAGGGGATCAAATTATGAAGGCTTATGAGCTCCTGGGAGAAAATTCAAGAAGAAAGCGATGCTAAATGAGAAGCTGAGAAAGCAACATCGTTTTGTGAAATGTAGGTCACATTTGTTTAAGAGGCAACTATCAGGAGAGTCTTTGGTTCCTTTCGAAAATGGGTTCCTTATGTGCAACTAAAACGAGAGCTGCTAAGGATCTCTCATAACCACTTCAGTTGGAAAATACTTGTGAGTTTTCTAAGGATATGGCACAGAAAAGGAGGCAGATCGGCAGCAGAACCCTCTGCAAACTCCCCTTCATCAAATTTGAAATGGATGTAAATCAATATTTATTTCTCAAATAATTCAAAATAAACTGTTTTACTCAGATCTCATTCCACAAGTTCAGCCCCCATTGTGTTTCTGATTATGTTATTTGAGAGCACATTGGAATCTAAATAGCACCAGGGAGAGGAATTCAATACCAAACATGGATCAAGGATTAAAGTCCCTTCCTCCCATGGACATGATTTGGCACCTCACCACACCAGGCATTTGCTTGCTTGCTTGCTTGCTTGCTTGCTTGCTTGCTTACTTACTTACGTATAAAAAGCTATGCAAGCATTAAGAACATCTACTTTGAACATCAAACGCTTTTAAAGAGTGTCTTCCTAGGGTCTCAAAGTGGGTGGGAAAATAATTTCCCATTAAAACTGCACCCTAACACTCACCCTCATCTCTCCTTGACACCATGTTTACCATGGCAGAAGAAATGCAGCAAACTGCAGCCTGAAGTGATGCAACCCATGATTTTCTTGACTATCTACCTTAGTTTTCCTGATAGGCGGCTTGCCCCATCACAAAATGCTCACCAGAAGCTGAATGGCTGTGTTCAATGGCTGCCAGCATGTCTTCAGATTACACACCCCAAACTCAATTCTAGTAATGCTTTGTAGTTGGACACATGATTTGTGTCCTCTTTTACTTAAACTGAGTAGTATGGTGACCAGTAAGTAGGCACAGGTAATAGCTATCAAGGTGAATTCTGAAGGACATTAAAGCCCCACCCTCTGCCTACTAAAGTCTGTATCAGGCCCCACTCTCATTTCTGAGTCAATAATAATAATAATAATAATATATTTATACCCCGCTCATCTGGCTGGGTTTCTGCAGCCACTCTCGGTGGCTTCCAATGGAATATTAAAATACAATAACCTATTAAACACTAAAAGCTACCCTAAACAGGGCTGCCTTCAGATGTCTTCTAAAAGTCTGGTAGTTGTTTTTCTCTTTGACATCTGGTGGGACGGCGTTCCACAGGGCGGGTGCCACTACTGAGAAGGTCCTCTGCCTGGTTCCCTGTAACTTGGCTTCTCGCAGTGAGCTGCCAGCGCTTGATCCCTGGCGCCCTTCCTCTTCCCTGCTCTCTGGCGGTGACGCTGGTCCTGATTTCCAACTGCTCCCCTCTGAGTCCCCTCTGGCTCTATCTTCCTGGGGTGTCCCCCTAGGCTCCCCCCTTGCCCTGGCCACTGGTGCTCCTTTCTGTGAATCTTCTGATTCACTGGAAAGACTCGGAGATCTCGGGTCGTCGTCATCACTCATCTTTTCTTCTGCCTCCTCTCCCTCGCTCTCTGTTTCCTCCCTTGCCCTTGCCTCTGCTCCTGAACCCCTGACAACCATGAATCATCCAACTCAAGGCAGGGTAACCTTTCTGTCCTGTTGTTGTTTAGATTGGTTAGCCACTGTTTTTTTTTTTAAAAAAAATATGGCTCAAAGTGACTTAACAGGATAAAATACAACAGGTAGAAACAAGTAAAACAAACTATATATATATATGTAACTATATATATATATATATATATATATATATATATATATGGTGTGTAAAATGCTCATCCAATAATGTGATGAAGACAAATGCTACCCACCCCACTGAAAGATGAGCACCACCCTAGAGGCTAGCTTAGTTACCAAATTCCCAAGTCAATAAAAAGGTGTTAGCATGGTACTTATAAAAATGGCACTAGGAAAGCATTCAACAGATGGCACCATGACTGAAAAGGCCCTTTTCTGTTATTGAGTAGATTTATCACATGTAAGGATGGAAGACAGATTTGATTCAGTTCACATTAAAGGCAAACCTACCTATTATGCACTTTCTGAAACAATATGAGAACAGAAACACTGCTAAATTCAAGAATTTGCACCTCTGTGAATTTTCGAGTGCAGTTCACCAGCCAAATAGTGTGAGCAAAAACACATATACTGGGGTAAAGGGTACCTAAGAATGCATATATCCATGAAAATAATTTCAAAAATGTGTTATATTGGGGAAAATTGGGCTGCAAAAAAGTGTATCTATGGGGAGATGACATACAAACATGAGAGACAGTGCGGTGTAGCGCTTAGACGTGGGAGACCAGGGTTCAAATCCCCACTTGGTCATGACAGATTCAGCCATCCCTGAAAGGAGACAAGAAAATGAAAAGGTTTGAAAGTGAAGACTCAGACTCAGAGCTGGCCCACTGAAATAAATGAACCTAAGTTAGTCTGCAAACAGCTTGTGTTCCATCATGTTTGAAAGCAGCCACCACTGTCCCAGTCCCAAAGAAAACAGCAACTAACTGCCTAAATGACTACAGACCTATTGCATTAACATCTGTAGTGATGAAATGCTTCAAGAGATTGGTCCTTCAACACCTTAGGACATGTTTTCCTCCAGATTTTGATAAACATCAGTTCGCCTATAGGAGAAATAGGTCAACAGATGATGCCATAGCTACAGCCTTTCACCTTGCAGCGAGTCATCTGGAGAGACTGGGGAATTATGTTAGAATGCTGTTTATTGATTATAGCTTGGCTTTTAATACCATCCTTCTGGACATTCTTATCAAAAAGCTGACGGAACTAGACCTTTCTTCTACCATCTGTGACTGGATTAAAGTCTTTCTGAGGGATCGGACACAAACAGTGAGGATTGGGCCTGTTACAACTACCTCCCTGAAGTTCAGCACTGGCACCCCACAGGGATGTACTTGTTGTATACATATGACTTTATTTCATCTGATCCATCCACTGTAATTATTAAGTTTGCAGATGATACTACCATAATGGGTCTAATTACAGGTGGAGATGAATCAGCGTACAGGGGGGATGTTCATAGAGAATAACATGGTACTTAGAGAATAACTAAATATTAGCAAGACAAAGGAGATTGTGTTGGACTTTCGGAGGAAGAAAGGGGAACTAGCCCCATTGTATATCGGGGGGGGGGTTGTGTGGAGAGAGTCTCTTCCTTTAAATTCCTGGGTGTTTACCTTAGTGAAGAACTCACTTGGAAAACAATATAACGCAGGTGCTTAGGAGGCCCAACAGAGACTCCATTTTCTCAGGGTCTTGCAAAAGAACAATGTTAAACAACAATTGATGACCTCCTTCTACCGGTCCACAATAGAAAGTGTCCTCTCATATTGTATCACAGTGTGGTAAGTTGGCTTGACAGCCACGGACAGAAAGTCTTTACAGAGGGTAGTAAACACAGCACATGATATCATGGGCTGTCCCCTGAGCCCGCTAGATGACATCGCAGGGATCATTGCCTTAGGAGAGTGAGAAAAATTCTCAGGGACGATTCACACCCAGGCCAGCACCTCTTTAATCTTCTACCCTCGGGTACGAGATATAGAAGTATAATCAGTCGTACCAACAGGCTAAAAAACAGTTTCTATCTGTGGGCTGCTGAAAGGAAAATAATATAGTGTAACTGACTTTCAGGGTTGGTGTGTTGTGCGACAAGCACACAGAGTGCAATGAGATTGAGTGTTGGGGGGGGGAAGGGAGCCCCGGTTAATCTCATTGTATACAGGTTGTACATTGACAACAAAGGTATTATTATTAGTCACGTCCATTAACTTAAATGGCTCCATTCTGAGTAGCACTAACAGTGAACAGGACCCAAGAAACTTGAGCCTTTCTTTTTTGGTACAGTGCCTAGTAAACGTGGGGCACTTTTATAAATGTTAAATTAAAATGCTGATACTGTTGCAAGAGCAGCCGGTTTCTGACAGTGGGGCTGGGGGAGTGCAAAATGTCATAATGAGCAACGGACAGGTGAGATCTTCCAAAGGAGAGATGCTCATAAGAATATTCACAAAATGAACGTGACATTTGTATTTTATACCAGGCGACTGCTTGAGAGCTCTGGTGGGGCATGTTCAAAATGGTGTCTGGTTCTTTCCCCCAAACCTCTATCAACTACATGATGGAAACAAAACAAATCCTGCAGTGTAAATTAGTGATTTCCCTCCCTGAAAGCCGCTGCTGAAATCATCAAAATTTGGATTGCTTTCCTTGGATAAAGAATGTGTCAGCAAAGAACACATTACCTGATAAAATTACTTCAGGGAGGAAGGAATTCATGCATTGGTGTAGCTTGAAAGGTGTTTATGATGCAGCGAAATAAAACAGGAATATAAAACAGACCTGGTTGCCTAAGTAATGAATGAGTATCAATTGGAGAAAATTGACTTACATGCAATCTAGTTATTTCTGCCAAAAGAGGAGGCAATGGGGTGGGGGGGGGGGACATGACCTCAATATCTAAAGCAAGCTAAAGACTTATATGGGACACACTGTTTCCCCCCCCCCCCACTCTCCCTTTCAACCAGATCCTAGCCTTAAACAGACCTAAGATCTCTTGGGAGAAGTTCTATTTAGCTCAGTGGCAGTAATTGCAGCCCTAAGCTACTGACTCATCCCCTTAGCTACTCCTAATTATGCAGAAATCTTGTTTTACCCTCCCAAAGTAGAGAAGAAAAATAAGGTTTGTGAATAAGGGTGGGTGGTTGTTGTTGTTGTTTTAAGAACTGCTTAGTAGAATTACATTGAAATGCAAGCAATAAATATGTTTAGCAGACCAGCTATCAACAACTCCATGGAGGGAAACATGAAATGCAAAATCTAATTTTCACCCCAGGGTTTTGTTTTGCTTTTTTAATCCCCCTTTGGAGCCAACTTTACTTAATGTATCTGCAATTTTTGAAAACAGACAACAAACTAGAGCAAGGGAATGTGCAAGAAAACCCATTCGTCTTTTCATAATGGACCCTGTGACCAGAATTGTATCAGGTGAATGTCACTATCTGAGGCCATGGGTGGCAAATTCTCATTCTGCTGCTGGGGGATTTAACATAAGCCCCTTTCAGACATTACAGTGGTACCTCGGGTTACATACGCTTCAGGTTACATATGCTTCAGGTTACAGACTCCGCTAACCCAGAAATAGTGCTTCAGGTTAAGAACTTTGCTTCAGGATGAGAGCAGCAGGAGGCCCCATTAGCCAAAGTGGTGCTTCAGGTTAAGAACAGTTTCAGGTAAAGAACAGACCTCCAGAATGAATTAAGTATTTAACCCGAGGTACCACTGTATATTAGGACTAAATGAGAGGGGGGAAAGACATCACAGCAGCGAGCTTCTCTTCTGACCTTTATGCATTCATTAGAACAAGAGCACTGGCCATGCGCTGTAGTCCAATGACATCTGGAGGGCCACAGGTTCCCCATCCCCACAATACAATATGGGTAGGCAGTCCCTGCACATACAGCCTTTGCATGGCTCTGTGAGAGAGATTCCTCTGCACCTACCATCTAAAAGCAGAGGGCTCGGTGTCTGCACAAGTTCTAAGAAAACACATAGACTGCCACAATGCTGCTTGTTATGTACTGAGTTGAATAGGATCCAAACTGTAGCAGTCTGATTGGTCCTAGAACAATAGGATCCAAAAGGCAGCAGTCTGATTGGTCCTAGAACAATAGGATTCAGAATGCAGCAGTCTGATTGGTCCTAGAACAATGCAGCAGTATGATTGGTTGGCAGGAACCACCCAATCCTGCTCCAGATAGAAGTGAATCCACATCCTGATTGGCTTACAGTAGAATTCCAGAATTAGCCAATCATGTGCAGCCCATTGTGTAAATAATGTATATAAAGCAGATACTGTGAGGGGACATTCATTCATTCCTCCTCACCACTATGAGCTGAATAAAGAGCATGAAATCACTTTGCGACTCTGAGTATATTTCACTGGCGACGAAGGTGGGATCCCGCTGAGCTGACTGCCACACACAGCACCGCAGCACCGCCAACTGCCGCACCGCTGCCTCGCACCGTGTATCCAGGCTTCAGCTCCGGGGCACAAGGAACTCAGAATGGCAGCCAACAGCAGCTTCTCGCCATTCAACCCAGCATCTGGAGACTGGGAAGCGTACGCCTCCCGTTTCACCTTCCTCCTAGAAGCCAAAGGGGTCACCGACGAAGAAGACGCCAAGAAGAGGGCGATATTCTTCAGCGTCTGCGGAGAGGAGACGTTTGAAATCGCCCGGGCTCTCCTTGCGCCTGAAGACGTCGCTACTGTTCCATACAAAACAATAATGGAACAGCTGAAGGGGCACTTTTCGCCGCAGCCCTCAGTGGTGGCTCGTCGAAATGCCTTCTACGCAAAGCGGCAAGCCCCTGGGGAAACCATAACTGGGTTTGTGACCTCTCTCCGCCAAGCCGCCCGGTTCTGCAACTTCTCAGAGCTGGAGAACATGCTTCGTGACCGCCTCGTCGGTGGCCTGAAGGATGAGAAGCTGCAACGACGCCTCTACGCTAAGAAGGACCTAACGTTCCAGGTCGCTCTGGAGGAGGCCCTGGCAACAGAAGCTGCCGAGAGGTCGACCCAAGAGGCACGGCCGAGCCTACCATCCCAACCGAGGGTCCACCATGAAGACCTCACCGACGACTCAGGATCCGACAGGGAGGAGGTGCACCGAGTACAGCAGCGCACTCAAGCAGCGCACAGACCACAGCTGCCTCGACGAGAAGGAGGGAACTGCGCAAGCTGCGGGGAGAGTCACGAGAGGAGGACCTGCCGTTTCCGCAACGCAGAGTGCAGGCAGTGCAGAAAATCGGGACACATCGCCCGGGTGTGTCGGGCTCGGCCCACCCGACACCAGGCATCAGATGACCAATCCAAGAGCCCCAGGTCCCGGGGCCCAACGCACCAAGGCAACTCGACGGAGCTCACGGACTTCCAGGTATACCAGTTGCCCCACCCCAACGTAGAGAAAATTTATGTAGAGGTACAGATAGAGGGGGCCCCATGCCGCATGGAGCTTGACACGGGTTCAACTCTATCCATAATCTCGGCAAGGACCTTAAGGAAACTGTGTCCCACTGGGGGTCCCAAACTCAGGCCGGCCCCATTCACCCTCCGGGACTTCCAGAAGCGTAAGGTCCCCACAATGGGGGTGGGGACCTTCAGGGTGCAATACCGAGGGCGGACGCGGCAACTGGACTTGCTTGTGGTCAAGGGCCCCTACATTAGCTTACTGGGATTGGCATGGTTTGGACCACTGGGGCTAGCTGTCACCGGGGTGAACCACACTAGCTTACAAGTGGACGTGGACGCCATATGCAAGGAATTTCCAGGGGTTTTCGATGGGAAATTGGGACAGTATACGGGCCCCCCCATTGCGCTACAGCTTGACCCCGCAGTACGACCGGTCAGGCTCAAGGCCCGCCGGGTCCCGTTCGCCTTGAAACCCCGTATAGACGAGGAATTGGACCGACTCGTAGAGCAAGGAGTGCTGGAGCCGGTGCCTAATGCTCCCTGGGAAACCCCAATCGTCACACCCGTCAAGCCTAATGGTTCGGTCCGCATCTGCGCAGACTACAAATGTACCATAAACAAGGCCCTCACGGCCCACGCATACCCAGTGCCAGTGGTCAGCCATGTCCTTGCCACCCTGGCTGGGTCGAAAATTTTTGGCAAGCTGGACTTGGCCCAAGCATATCAACAGCTGCCAGTAGATGAGGCCACAGCAGAGGCACAGACGATTGTGACGCACAGAGGAGCGTTCAGGGTAAAGCGGCTGCAATTCGGTGTCAGCGTGGCACCAGGCATATTCCAGAATATAATGGACTCTCTCCTTAAAGGGATTCCTGGCGTCACCCCCTTCTTCGATGATGTGTTGATTGCCGGCCCCACACCAGAGGAGTTTGAGGACCGCCTCCGCACCGTTCTGCACCGTTTCCAGACGGCGGGTCTCAAGGTGAAGCGGGAAAAATGTCTACTAGGAGTGCCTCAGGTGGACTTTCTGGGATTTATGGTGGACGCAGAAGGGGTCCACCCGACTGGGGACAAGGTACGGGCCATTTGTGATGCCCCAGCGCCCAAGAGCAAGACTGAACTTCAGGCCTTCTTGGGACTATTGAACTTTTACCATTCCTTCCTTCCCCACAAGGCGGCGGTAGCGGAGCCCCTACACAGACTCCTGGACAAGCGGGCCCCTTGGGTGTGGGGCCAGCGCCAGGAGGCCGCATTCCAGGCAGTCAAGGACTTGCTTGTCTCAAACTCGGTCTTGACACACTTCGACGAGAGGCTGCCGGTGGTGCTAGCATGCGACGCCTCACCCTATGGCATTGGAGCTGTCCTGGGGCACCAACTCCCGGATGGAAGAGAGGTACCGGTGGCGTACTTTTCCCAGACACTCAACACAACCGAGCGGAACTACTCGCAAATCGACAAGGAGGGTCTGGCAATCGTAAAGGGAGTAAAAAAATTCCATGATTTCTTGTACGGGCGGCCCTTCACCGTGGTGACTGACCACAAGCCGTTGCTTGGCTTGTTTGCCCCCGAAAAGCAGACCCCCCAAGTGCTGTCTCCTCGCGTCCTCAGGTGGTCAATTTTCCTTGCCAGCTACCAGTATGCACTGATTCACCGACCTGGGAAGGCGATGGGCCATGCGGACGCCCTCAGCAGGCTACCACTACCGGAAACAGGCCCTGACCCAGCACCTGCACAAGAGGTTATGAGCCTGGAGCTGCTTCCCGACCGCCCCATTCAGGCACAAGAAGTTGCACACCATTCCAAGAAAGATAGGGTCATCTCCCGGGTCCTGGACTGGGTGTGGAGGGGGTGGCCCAGCAGCAGCCCCGGGCCAGAATTCGCCGGCTACACAACCCGCAAACATGAACTGTCGGCTCACAAGGGGTGCCTGTTATGGGGAAGCAGAGTCGTTGTTCCCCAGCCCCTCTGCAAAAGGGTCCTCACAGCCCTACACGAGACACATCCAGGGGTAGTAAGAATGAAGGCCCTTGCCAGGAGTTATGTGTGGTGGCCGGGGATCGATGGAGAGATAGAGGCCTGGGTCAAACACTGCCAGGCCTGCCAAGAATCCCGCCCAGATCCCCCAAGGGCCCCAGTCCAGTCCTGGGAGTCCGCCCGAGCACCATGGTCACGCCTGCATGTGGATTTCGCTGGCCCCTTTCAGGGGAAAACATTCTTCATAGTGGTGGACTCCTACACCAAATGGCTGGAAGTCGCACTGGTACCGTCCACTTCCACGTCCGCAGCCATCCGGGTACTACGCAGGCTGTTTGCAACCCACGGGCTCCCTGACACTCTCGTCTCAGACAACGGGACTGCATTTACGTCAGGAGAATTCCAAACCTTCACAGCGCAGAACGCCATCCGCCACATCCGTTCGGCGCCGTTCCACCCTGCCACCAATGGCCAAGCAGAACTCATGGTGCGGACCACCAAGGACACCCTTCGCCGCATGACGCAAGGGGACTGGGAGTACCGCCTTGCCACATTCCTTCTAGCACAGCACAGCACCCCCAGCTCAACGACTGGCCGGAGCCCCGCTGAACTACTAATGGGTCGGCGCCTTGCAATCAGATTGGACCGCCTTCACCCCGATAGAGCTCAGGATGAGGTAGTGGTGGGGGAAGGCAGGAACCCCCGGACCTTCGAGGCCCAGGACCCAGTGTACGCAAAGAATTTTGGGGCAGGCCCAGCATGGGTACCCGCCACAATCACCAGGGTCACTGGCCCCGTGTCGTACGAGGTGCTAACGGATGGGGGGCAATGCTGGCGCCGCCACTGCGACCAGATACGGCGACGATTCCCGGGAGAAAACCAGGAGGAGGACAGGTCAGAGGAGTCCCAAGGGAACAGCGGGGCAGTGAGGCCCATAGAGCAGGAGGGGCCAGCAGGAGAGGCAGAATCAGTAAATACAGAGAGGACCCGTGAGGCCGAAAGGACACCGGAACCAGAACCACGACTGAGCGAGCCGGTTGCACCAGACCAAACAGCCGCATCACAGCCAGCATCCTTGGAACACGAGCCAGAACCCGGAGCCCGGACCAGGGAACACCCCAGGCCACAACGCACACGTAGGCCGCCGGCATACCTTGAGGACTATGAATGCGACCTCCCGGGCAGGACTGGAACTTAGAGGGGAGGGGTGTTATGTACTGAGTTGAATAGGATCCAAACTGTAGCAGTCTGATTGGTCCTAGAACAATAGGATCCAAAAGGCAGCAGTCTGATTGGTCCTAGAACAATAGGATTCAGAATGCAGCAGTCTGATTGGTCCTAGAACAATGCAGCAGTATGATTGGTTGGCAGGAACCACCCAATCCTGCTCCAGATAGAAGTGAATCCACATCCTGATTGGCTTACAGTAGAATTCCAGAATTAGCCAATCATGTGCAGCCCATTGTGTAAATAATGTATATAAAGCAGATACTGTGAGGGGACATTCATTCATTCCTCCTCACCACTATGAGCTGAATAAAGAGCATGAAATCACTTTGCGACTCTGAGTATATTTCACTGCTCCACCACCCTGAGCTAAACTGCAATCATGTTTGAAAGGAGCTATAGAATGTAGCTGTTCTTCACATCCAACAAAGCCACTCTGGTTTCTTTAGAGAAAGAGTGGGTTAAAGCACAGAGTCTAGGACTTGCTGATCATGAAGGTCGGTGGTTCGAATCCCCACGATGGGGTGAGTTCCCATTGCTCGGTCCCAGCTCCTGCCAACCTAGCAGTTTGAAAGCACATCAAAGTGGAAGTAGATAAATAGGTACCGCTCTGGTGGGAAGGTAAACGGCATTTCCGTGTGCTGCTCTGGTTCGCCAGAAGTGGCTTAGACATGCTGGCCACATGACCCGGAAGCTGTCTGCGGACAAACGCCGGCTCCCTCGGCCTACAGAGCGAGATGAGCGCCGCAACCCCAGAGTCAGTCACGACTGGACCTAATGGTCAGGGGACCCTTTACCTTTTTAAGATAGATGGATGGTTGGATGGGTGATAGGTAGATAGGTAGACAGACAGTGTTGTTGTTTTTAAATCTTGCCCATCTGGCTGGGTTTCCCCTGCCACTCTGGGCAGCTTACAACATATATAAAAACACAGCAAAACATCAAACATTAAAAAACAAAATATCCTATACAAGCAGCAAACAAAGCAATAAATCAATAGAAATCGATAGCAGCAGCAGCAACAACAACAACAAACAGCTTACAATTATACCCAAATTAAAATAACCACCAACTCCAACTAAACATTTACCCAACACCAACCCAACAAAAACAAAACAGAGGAACCAAAATTGGAACCATTTAAAACATTTTAAAACATTTTAGCCAATTGCCACAAACCAAGAGTTGTTCCAGCAATGTCCCAGTGGCCTCCCAAGAGCCTCTTTTAGCTGTTCAGGGTGAGTCTGGGCCCCACCCCCTGGGCCAGGTGGGAATGGGCCTTGCAGCAGGGAGCAGGTCTTCCTTCCAGCACTCATGGCAGCAGCAGCAGACGTAGATAAACAGACACACACACATATGCAAAACCAAGAAACAATAAATGCTCGAAGAGATAAATGGCGTAAGGAAGTGTATGAGTGAGGCTAAGGGCTCATCCATAATTGTTCTACCACTCCCCCCCGGGAAACCCATTCTTTACTGCGGAATCTGAATCAACGCCAATCGGGTTTCCCACAGATCGACACTTGTTCCGATTCAGCACTAAAGAGTGGTTTTTCCTGGGGAAAGCTGTGGGGCAAATAGAAAACTACCCAGACCTGCGGGACAAGTGGAAAACTGCTCAGATTCATGCTTTCTAGGCACGGGACAAGCAGAAGTGTGGCTGAGCCCCCATAGCAACAGATGCAAGCGAGTCAAACAGACATTTGGTTATGAAGTCTTGCCTCACTTGCTCTGGCCCATACCCTCCTCAAGGGCCTTTGTCTGGTCGGAATGTGTCTTTGCCCCTTGCTTGCTTGGGTGGAGATGTGTGTGTGTGTGTGTGTGTGTGTGTGTGTGTGTGTGGAAACATCCGGTTTTGAACAGCTGGAGCTTAGTATATTATGTGAAGATAAGAGATGCATCTGTTGCTTGCCCAATTTTACCTTTAACCCAACCCACCATTAACATTGGAGGGAATGTGGCCCCTGAGCCAAAATTCTCTACTCCTGGTTTAGAGGCTATGAAGGGTCCCATATAAGACATTTTCATTTGCAATGATATTTTATGTTGTTTCTTTTGCTCATAATTTTACGATATAGCAACCGGTTTTTACTATGTCTATATATTATTTTCCCCACCCATTTTCTACATATACTAAAACAAATAGAAGGAGGGAAGAAGAAGCATTTCTGCACAAGTTGAAAACTTCTCATTATCTGATGTTGCAATCAGATTTTGCACAGAGTTACTAGCAGAGCCTAACCACAAGGATCAGATTGGTTTAAAAATCTTTCCATAATTTGCTTTGGCAGCTGCAAATATGTGATTGCATATATCCTGGAACATAAACATATCTTGCTGAAAATTGCATTTTTGTAAGTGTGGTTGGGGGGGGGAAATATTATAAAGAACTAGAAACGCCCTTCCTTCCTGATTAACTTGCTATTTTATTTCCTTCTTATTTTTCTATATCTTGACCTATCTTTTTTTTACTTCTCCTTAATATATTTGTTTCTGTCAGTGTGCCACATTCAACCTTTTCTATGAAATGTCTATACTTATTTTCTGTTGTTTCAACAAAAAAATTAACTCCTTGCTCCAAATATTAGAATTGATTTGTGTTTATTGAATAATGATGAACGTCTACATCAAGCTGAAATCTACACTTCTTTTCTTTCAGAAATGTTATTTTGCTTTGAGTATATGGACACATATAGTACAGGGCTAGGAAACCTGTAACCACCAGCAGCTGTTCCATTAGGGCAAACAGGGAACTGCCTCACCAACCTCAGTCTGCCCTCAGCCAATCCCCAACTGCCTGCCTTCTTTCTTATGATCAGTTATGAGGTGACTCTGCCTGGCTTTGGCTCCACCTACTGTTTGTCCTCCAGCAATGTCCTGCCAGTCTCAATAGGCAGCAGCCACCAGTACTTTTAACCTTCCAGAGTGTCCTGGTCCCAGGGGGTGGTGGTTACCGTGAGGCGTGGTCAGAGTCCGGTCCTGGGTCGAGGGTCTGGAGACTGTCCACCAAGGGCGAAGCGGGGTCCAAAGCAAGAAGCCGGGCGTGGTCAGGAACTCCGGGAAAAACAGGTCTGGGTGCTGACAGAAACAGGTTTTCAACGTCATTGCTCCCGCAACCTGGGACCGGGCTGACTGGCCTTTATCTTCTCTGAGGCCAGGGGCAGTCCCGGCCCACAGGTGACCCACCTCTCCTGGCCTTAAGGCGAGCACTCCTCCTGAGAGAACCCAGTGCCCTCCGCCTCTCTGCCCTGAGCCTCTGCAGCTCAGGAGAGGCTGGAGGGTTACTGGACCCAGGGGGAGGCTCACCTTCCCCTGACAGGGCTGGAAGAGGCGCACCTGTAGGCAATGGGTCCTCAATCACCTCCGGAGCCAGAGTGGATTCATCTGGTGTCTGCTCCTGAGGATCCGGCACAGGTGCAGGCCCTTCAGATTCAAGGCCCTGCCCTGGCTCAGCCGGCCCTGGAGGCGGGGACTCCTGTGCAGGCTAGGACTCCTCAGCTTCAGATTCTGAATCAGATTCCCAGGCCATCACACAGATATTAATTCATTGTTACATTTGTCTCCCATCTTTTCTCCAAAAAGATGGCACACACGGTTCTCCCCTTCCCTTTTTTATCTTCCCAACAAGCCTCTGAGGCAGTTTAGGCTGAGCAGTACTGAATGGCCCTAGGTAACCAGGTGAACTTCATGGCTTAGTGAAGGTTGAACTGGAATCTCCCATGTTCTTCATGCTGGTTCTCATTCCTGCCAGCTGGGTGACAACTCCTATACTATCTGACCCCTGGCCATGTTGGCTGAGGTGGATGGGAGCTGGAATCCAGTAACATCTTGAGGGCCGCAGGTTCCCTCCTTGCTCCACAGAGTTTCTTCAAAAAGATTCAATTAAAATATATATTTTCATCATAAACGACCCTTTGAGGTGATTGTGGGTTCCTTGTTTAATTGTGGTTCACAGAATCATGTTTTTTAGCAAGACCCATTCTGAGAAGTTGCATCACAATGGGCCTGTGGTTTCTTACCCATGTGTTTGCCTTTTACTTAAGAAAATGAGAAGAACCCTGCAGGATCAGACTGAAAATCTATCTGGTCCAGGATCCTTTTCCCCCCACAACAGCTAACCAGATGCCTCTGGAAAGCATTATGTGAGGGCAACAGCCCTCTGCTCATTGTTGCTCTTTGACAACAGGTACACAGATAAATACAGACTCTGAACTTGGAGGGTGCATTTAACCATCATGGCTGATAGACATTGAAAAACTTGTCCTCCATGAATTTGTCTCATTTCCTTTCAAAGTCATCCATATGAGTGCTCATCATATAACAGTGCAATAATGACCTGGAACTTGATATACAGAAAACCACCTACTTGTCCATAAAGCTTCTATTGAGTACTCTAACTGGCCATGGATCTCCAGGATCTTCTACCTCTTCCTTTTAACTAGGAATGATGGACTGAGCCATAGGGCCTTCTGAATGAAAAGCAAATGCTCTACCACTGAGCTACAGTGACACCTTTGTAGAGTAGACCCAGACTTGGTCTGGGACCCTGTTGCCCATGAGGGAGTATCAAATGACTCCCAGAGACAGCTAGCTGGATACACACACACACACACACACACACACACACACACACACTGGTACCTCGGGTTACAAACACTTCGGGTTACAAACACTTCGGGTTACAGACTCCGCTAACCCAGAAGTAGTATCTCGGGTTATGAACTTTACCTAAGGATGAGAACAGAAATCACACGGCAATGGCACAGTGGCAGTGGGAGGCCCCATTAGCTAAAGTGGTACCTCAGGTTAAGAACGGTTTCAGGTTAAGAACGGACCTCCAGAACGAATTAAGTTTGTAACCAGAGGTATCTCTCTCTCTCTCTCTCTCTCTCTATATATATATATATATGTGGAAGGGAGCATATGGTCAGCTTACTGGCGTGGGGCAGGAGAACAGAGTGAACATGATGGTGTGAAAGTGAGAAAAACTGGAGTAATGGCAGCAGCTAGGAGAACGTGACTGAGCAGCCAGGGTAATATGGGGGCCAAAAAGTTTCATAATGGCAGCAAAGCTCTAAGGACAGCACAAGCCAGGAGCAGCTAGGGCACCCTCCCTCAGACATGGCAATGTTCCTGCTGAGGCATAGTCCCTGCTCATGTGGCCTTCATATATCTCTTGGTTTGACCAAATTGGCCTGTAAATCCAAGCTGCTAAATTGTTTCTATTCTATTCTATTCGCAGTGCAAGCCATCTATTTGTTTAATTGTCGTGTTGCAGAGGAGACAATTGAGATAACATTCTCCCTCCATTTGCTTTTAAATGAAGAACTGGTACCGGCAGCTTAGCAAACTTAACACTAGCAGCTTCCTTTAATGGAGCATGAATCTGCTTAAGCCAGCCATAAATATTTGTGGGCAGCATGAATAAAAATAATTTCTAACGAATAATTACAGCTGAGATTAAGAGTTGACATATTGCTGCTTGGCAGCCGCACAGCTGGGTTCTTAGCTCAGAGCATTAGAAGAGCTCGATTACTTGCAATGGGGGGTTATTTATTCTGCTGACCTGTTAGCACAATTCTCCTCAGGGCTCTTTTTTTCTATCAGAGCTTAATATCTCACAGTGTTAGCATGTCTGTTTACTTCTTCCATTAAATCCATCCCCCCCCAACCTCCCCAGGTGGTTCATTTAACAGGTGTGATGGATTTTTCTTTTAACACTGTGTCTCTATTATGCTATTGTTTCCAGTTTAAATGGGTTCCTTTGGGCAGAGATGTTCATATTCAGATTTGCCCCCCCCCCGCCCCCCAAAAAATGGAAAGATAAATAAACACAAACCTGTGTCAAGAGATGGAGCATTTTATGGCCAAGAGTTGTGTCAATCAATGACAGTTCCTTATTTCCTGTAAAGAGGGACAGTGTGGTGTAGTGGTTATAGAAGGCTGGACCAGGACCTGCGCTTCCTAGGTTCCAATTTCCATTCAGTCATGTAACTCTCTGGGTTGCTTTGAGTTTGTTATGTTTGTTCAGCCAGAACCTACCTCACAGGGGTTTTTTGAGGATAAAGCGTGGAGCTGGGGAGAATAACGTATGCCACCTTGAGTTCCTTGCAGGAAACCTGACGTATGCATGTAATAGACAGAGCTTCACAATTTGCAATAATTTTTTTGCCCTTGACCTGCTATTTGATTTCCCTCTCCCTCCCCTCCCTCAAAACCTCAAAAGAGATTCTGTTGTTGTTTACTTGGCAAATGGCAAGTGTCCTGTGGTTGAAGATGGCTGATGAATTGAGCACAGAGGACAAATATTTCTGCAACTTGTATGGCTTGTATGGCTAAAGCCATGGGGAAGGAAAATGATGTGTCTGACAATGTGTTTTTCACTTTGGGGGCAACCTCTCAAGCTAGGTCTTGCTCCCTCTTGTAACATTTCAGGGCCAAACTAGGCATGATGCTAGAGGTGCAAGGACTTCCATCGGATGGTTTCATGTTTACATTGCCACCGTTTCTGAAGACTCCTTAAGTTACTGGAGTAGTGGGGTGGAAGGGAAGAAGTGCTTAAACTTTTCTCTATGGAATGTTTTCGCATTCAAAATTCACCATCACCACCACTGGGTTTTTTCTGCTTTGCGGGGGGGGGGGGGGAGGCAGGGGAAAAGATATCTGATCTATGTGCCTTTTCCCCTGAAGATATCAAACAGTTGGGACGGCCATTTTGATCAGCAAAACAACCTGAGGTATTAAGCACCCCCATCTATGTTGGTATTACATCACATCTGAAGTAATATCTTCATGCCTTCTGTGTTGTGCCCAGTTTGGCCCTGAGACAATGTGCTTTTTCAAGAATACTTGTATTTCTGCTCCATGGGATAGTTCTACACCCTGAATAACTACTGTTACAAACAGGAATTGTTGGATTCCAATTCTACTTCACCTCAGCCACCATGGTAAATTTCAGGGAGTTGTTCTCCAATCACAGCTGAAGGACCACAGGTTATGATTTAAATCAACCTCAGTCAATGCTTTTGAAATACATTTCTTATCCAAGGGTGTGCTTTTCAAACTTCCTGAGGACTTCGTTCTTCTCCAGTGAAACCTATATCCCTTTTCTATTGAAATCTAAAATGGAGGGACCTCAGACTTATTTATAATGCTTTGAATAAGTGGAATGTCTTGAGAAGAAGCCATCGGTTCATTATTTCATCTTCTTGCTGTGACGAGATTTTTTTATATACTCATGATGCCTCATTAAGCTTACTTAACATCTTGTGAAATCCACGTGGCTAGTATCCACTCCTTAGAAGCAGTCACTCCTATTGCTGGAATGCAGAAAAAACAACAGATTCTTTAAGTGCCTGGCCAAAGGGTGAAAAATGAGCTTATATTAATAGAGGCAAAAAAAGGTGCATGTGCCAAAACACTAAAAAGCCAGCATTTTATTCTTGCGTAGGCACACCAAGAGTTGTGTAATCCCATCAAAAATTCTACCCCACAGGTTTAACCAAGGTTCTTGGTATGTTCTAGCATACTTGGTGCCATAGATGTTGTTGTTGATGATGGTGATAGTAGTGTATAGAGATAAAAAATATTCTGGGGTGGTATTAAAAGATTATGTTTTCTGTCATTAATTAGGGAAAGAAGGGCTTAAATTACTGGGGGCGGGGAACACTTCAACAATTCCACTACAACTGCTTGATCTAGAATGGGCTTGCCACTTAGGGTTCCTTTGGGAACCCAATCAATCAATCAATCAATCAATCACCCTTGGCCGACTCTCCAAGGACCATGTGCCAGCTGTGTGGTCACCCCACATTCTTTCATGCACTCATTCACAATGGTCAAACAAAGAAGATACACAGATGCACACAGCACTTCTGACTCAGCTGATACATGAAGACCAGCTGAGGAGAGAGTTTATTACCTCCTCTCCACTCATCAATCTGATGAACCAGTAAGGGGGCAATTTGCATCACTATTAGGGTACTAGGTTTCACTCTCCATGGTACTACTTCTACCAGGGCTTTTTTTTTCAGCCAGAACTCTCCAGAACCCAGTTCCAGTACCTCTCAGGTAGGCTCTGGCACCTGTCAGGTAGGCACCATTACCATTATAAGAAAACAAGGGAGACATTCATGGTGTTATGGCACCTCTTTTATGGAAAAATAGCACTGGTCTCTTCTTTCGCCCACTTCTCTGCTGCCCAAGTTGATAACAGGGGTGGATTTAGGGCAGCATGATCAGTTCCTCTCCACTGGGTGCTGAACCTAAGGGCTCCACAGGGCATGGTGTAGCTAATTGAAAAGAATTGGGGGGGGCCTCAAATTTTGGGCTCACTCAGGGCGCTGCTGAAATTTGAAAGTCTGCCTCTGTTGGTAGGGTCTTGAGAGGTCATAAAAATTCACTGGGATTGGTGGTTTTCCATGCCTGAGTCAGATCAGTGGGACATTTGTTTTGCATGTTGGGTTGTTATGAGCTGGAAACAAGCATGGATCTGACTGGGCTATGCTTTCCAAATGGCATGGATGCTTCCAAAGGAAGACAGTAAAAATGAGAAGAGCAATATATGGGCAAATGCACTATTCTTTGTGATCTTAGCCCTCTACTAGCACTGCAAACTGGAGCCAAGAAGGAAGGAAATTTGACTGTTGCGGTCCATGCCTGTCAGTTTGTATAGCAAACAAAACAATCATAAGTCTAGGAAGCTGGTGGAATTTATGCCAGCTTCAGTTAAGGTGATGTAAGTTATCGCATCCCAAACTCATTGAGCCTGGCGGAGTGAAAATCTTTAAAATAGAGTTTGCCTTACACCACCCTTTTTGCTGGCATCAAGTTCCGACTTGTTGCCAGGTCAACTGAAATAGGTTTGGAATAGGTGTAAGCCTCTCCCTGAGACCACACCACACCCTTGCTTGGGACTTACACCAATGTAAATTCCACCAGCTTAAGTTAAGCACCAGCTGAGCCAGCACAGAGTTGCTCAAGCCAAGGTGAGGAATTTAACATATACCAGATGTAATGCCAGCTAAGCCAGGAGAGCACAAGATCTGCCTATTCCAAACTCATATATCTGGGCATATGTTGGATTTGGACTGCATTGTAAATGTGGCATTTTGTGAGTCCTACATAAGCCCCACTGAGTTTAGTGGTGCTTCCTACGTGGAAACTCAGTTTAGGATTAGAGCCTTAATTAATTCACTTGCATTAGTGGATTAACAAAAAATCGAAAACCATATTTGCCCTTTCCTGTACAACTTTGTGTCCATGGTTGTTCTGCTTCTCTTCTAACATATAGGCTTGCAAAGACATTATCAGAAAAGGGGTTCCAGTCATGTAGTAATGGAGGAGCCACACACCTGCAATCCAGGTTGCAGCAGAAGTGCAGATCTACTTTCCACCCTGGGGAGATTCCTGGTGATTGCACTGCAAGGAGTTCCCCAGTGGCACTTAGCCTAATTGTTAACCCAGCCCTGATAAGATCTCTCATACACTTTTAACTAAGACAGCTATAAACTAAAACAAAGTCCTGACATGGCAAGTGTTCAGCTTGAGGAAGCTAGTGGGGGGAAATGCATTCGTTATAGTTTTAGATTCTTTCTAAATATAATGTTATATAACTTGCCTCAAGTATCTACATCGGCAAGTGCCTTCAACTTCCTTGTTCAGCTGGGTTAAAATGTGCAAACACAATGAAATTTTAGCAGGTTTCATTTCCTGGGAAATTGATGCATAGTGCCAGCTGAGAGATAGAAGAGGAAGGGTAATGTTCTTGCTCTGCTCTGACCTAATTAAAATGCATTTTATACAACCCAGGCATCATTTACTTATTGATAACCATTGCCCTAAATGCCGTTCGATATCGGGATAATGTTACCTTAGTGCCTTTATATATAAAAATAAAAGTCCCCATGCTTCTTTATCTACTAACACCTCAGTTTTGATTCAGGCTGCAATCCTTACCTGGAAGCAAGTCCCAGTGAATGCAATGTAGCTTACTTCTGAGTAGAGGTGTATAGGACTGCACAGTTAATCAGAAAGGCAAAGGCAGCCCGGGAGAGGTTGCCAAAATATGACTCACAAATAGTCAACCCATTACTGTTTCAAATGAATTTCAGTCATATCCTGCAAAAGTACACAAACACAGAGAGACACAGATTGGCTAAGTATCATGTCTAAACTGGGTAATTGTCTGTGTAAATGAAATAGTCGGCCATGCAGTAATACAATTTCTATATCCACATGTTCATTGCCAGGACATTGTCTGCCTGGATATTTGGCTGGATTTAAAACATAGTCACATTGCTGCAGATACATCTGGCACTTTGTGAATGAACGAGTAACCGTTTCCAGAGATTAAAATGCTCAAAAACATTTCACAGTACAACAGCAAGTGAGTCAATGGCATGAGAGTTCATTTCAATGTTACTGCCAATGATGACAACTAAGATTTAAAAGTCTTCAGCTTGCAATTAGCTTTGTTTTTGCTTTTTTTTAAAATTGGTAGGAGTGTGTTTACATGACCATGTCTTTTTCAAACCTTCATATTCTGTGCTTGATCAGTAACTATAGTAAGAGCTTTGTCAGATTATATAAAGCTGGCATTGACTCTGCAGATATATAGATATTAGTCAAAGCTGTCGTTTATTCGTCTTTCTAACCCCTTCTGAAATAAACACATTGAAACATCTGGACACCTTCTGCCAGGAACTTCACCTGCAAAAATCCCACTGAAAGAAATTAAGCTGTACAAGATGACATTCAACATGATCTCTCATGAAATAGCCATTCCCTTCAATGAAGCAAGAGATGTTCAATGAAAATTGTGCGTCCTTGGCATTTATTAACAGATACTAACCACTTTCCCAACATAGTTATAGAAGTATTTCCTGCAAACTCATTGGGTGCAGTGTGAAGTGTTAAACTGCCATACTCTTTTTCTGATGAACAGAATTTTGCAGATTATGTCTACAGTGCAAACTTCAGCTGCTGCTCTCACCTGGTCAATCCAGGTGGCAGAGGCCTGTGAGTTCATACCTCCTGCACTTCAGTCTAACAGTGGTCTCCAAGGCTCAGTGGTAGGAATTCTGGCAGGCTCCAGGAGTTGTATCCAAGTCATAAACATCCTGTTTGTGAAACATGGTGACCATTACTGGGCTGGGACACAAGCAGTCCTGGGATGCTGTGTTAGGTGATATGGGACTGCATAACTGTCTGAGACAGTTAGTTTTTCTTTCATTTTCATGAAGCAGTTATGTGCTTCTTCATCAAACGTAGCCTTACCAAGCTAAATATTGTCCAATCACAAAAATAATAGCAGATTCCTCACACCCAAAAACATATTTTTAAGACCCCCTCACTGGAGAAATTTGCAAAAATTAAGTTTGACCTAAAATGACACAACATAATCCTCTAGTCCAAACTTCTTCTTCTTTTTAGCATTCTGTTTTTTTCTGTTTACCAGGCATTTGCCAAATAACAATATTGCTGAAGCATATTACTGGACATGTTAAGTAAACAAATACACACTATAATTGCTTTTATCTGGGCACAAAAGTGCATTTACGGTTGCATGACAATTCAGGCACTGGAATTGAATCAGTTCTTTGGGGTCAGCAGGCCCTTTGAGGCTTTCCTAAATTTCTGCCATTGTCAGAAATTTGAACTGGTCATCTTTGGATTTCTGGGTGGCCATGTTTACATCATGTGGTAAGTCACTGAACTGCACAATGCAGCATTTTCCTGGGCCAACTTCCCTTAATTATGCCCTCCACAATGTCTTTGCACTACAGCTTCTATCAGCCAAGAGCCAGGGATGAAGTAGTTCACAATATCTGGAGGGCACCTATGTTGGCAAGATTGGCTTAGGCAGTTTAGTAAACTCAGGCCCTGAACTAACTCCATCCACCCATGTCATCCACTGGATCTTCCTCCACAGGAAGGACTATAAGAGGGCTTCCTGTCACTTAACTGTAACAGGAAGCCCTCTTATAATCCTTCCTGTGTGGCCCCTCATTCTTGACTTGCTCTGACTACTGGCTTCACATGAGAGTTCCTGACTTGTCTCTTGCCTCTGGCCCAGCCCTGATGCAACTTGAAACCCCATGGTCCAAAAATTGTTTCTTTGGGGTTGCAGGTAATTTCTGATTGTTAATAATAATAATTTCCCAATCCCTCAATTGCTATGTAAATGGAGAAAGAAACATGTGAATTTTGCAGTGGGGCTCCTTCCTTTTTCACCTTTCCATGTGACTTCATTCATGATCAAGTCCCCATCAGACTGTGATATGAACAAAGTCAAAGAGGGTATTGTTACTACAGAACTGAGGAAGGATCTTGGTGTTCAAAGGTCAAAGCTTCCTTTGACTACTAGGAAGTCTGTGGAGTTTTGTTGTTGTTGTTGTTCCCTGAATGTCACCTGCAGCCAACCATAAATAACAAAAAGTGAATAAGAAAATTGATGCAACAGGACATTATGCTGTGTACTACACCATACCGTGAAATTTAAGACCTTTACTTCTGAAAACTAGTTGCAAGGAAAAGTAATTCACTGGGAAGGAAGGTTGTAAATCTTTTAGCTGGACTCTACATTAAAGCCCACTGAAAGATTTATCCAGTTCGAGTTCTGCAGACATCACAAATGTTCTGACTACTCAAAGATAATGTACTCCTTGATTCCTGCAAGGACATGGTGTAAACGTTGCTCTCCTTTAACCCATTCCTGAATGTCTTTCAAGAGAAAACTACTTGTGTGGGCCTTTCACATACATGAACCACTTTCTTTGCTGTCACGTTGGATAATTCAGGGAAATGAATTGGGTGTTGTGCCACTAGAACACTATTATAGTGCCTGCTGAAATAAGACTCTGCTTCTCAAAGGGGGAAGTTGCTGACAAATCCTTGCAAACTTTTGCAAAATATTCTTTCAGTTTTGCAACACATTCAGCAGTTTCTAGAAGTAGGGTTGGTCAGCTCCCAAAGCATCCTGGTTGAGTGTTGAAACTGGTTACCATTTCTCTTTATTTGATACATTTTTTGAGGAAGAAAACAAAGGAACTATGTGAAATATTTAAAAGTGAAAGTTTTAGCTATTTCAATTTGGATTAAAAAATTTAAAGATGTTTAGGACAATAGCCTATCTGACTGTAATTTGGCAGACTTTCTTGATTCTAGAAGGGCTAGTATGGCTGAAAATGCCACCTATTGCTGTCAAAAGGAGAGAAAAATGCAGCCATTTATTATTATTTCTTGGTATGGATAGAGTAGAGGGGAAAGAAGTGGATTCAGAGATTAATTAGGCAGCCTATGAGGCACCTTGTGCTGAGCCAGATTTTGACATATTGGAGATCACTATGACAATGTATAGGTCCATATAGTTAAAGCTATGGTTTTCCCAGTAGTGATGTACGGAAGTGAGAGCTGGACCATAAAGAAGGCTGATCGCTGAAGAATTGATGATTTTGAATTATGGTGCTGGAAGAGACTCTTGAGAGTCCCATGGACTGCAAGAAGATCAAACCATTCCATTCTTAAGGAAATCAGCCCTGAGTGCTCCCTGGAAGGACAGATCCTGAAGCTGAGACTCCAATACTTTGGCCACCTCATGAGAAGAGAAGACTCCCTGGATAAGACCTGATGTTGGGGAAGAGCACAAGGAGAAGAGGATGACAGAGGACGAGATGGTTGGACGGTGTTCTCGAAGCTACCAGCATGAATTTGACTAAACTGCGGGAGGCAGTGGAAGACAGAAGTGCCTGGCGTGCTCTGGTCCATGGGATCACGAAAAGTCGGACATGACTAAACGACTAAACAACAACAACAACATGACAATGTATCGGGGAATCAGCTACCACTGAAATTAGATAAATATTTTAAAATAAAAGTTATGTCCATGAGCCAATAGTTTTCTGCTTTCTGACAAAAGTCTCCATTTTCTTTATCACAAAACCAACACTTCTGCAAAACTTTCCAGAATATTGTCTTTTAATTCATATCTAATAGATTTGTAAAGTACAGTTTTCTCCCTTTTTTCTAACAATTTTTCAAATTCAGCTTTGCTTTGCCTTAACTCACTTCTTTGCTCCAATCTGTTCAGATAACAACTTATTTAAAAAAAAACTGATAAGGGGAATTGGTTTATAATTTCATTACCACTTTTTCATAAGCTTTTATTTTTCTTACTATTTTTGAAAAGTCCCTAGATGTCTGATTGAATTTCTCATCCTCGGACAATGATACTATGAGTTCTTGGGGCAAGAGCTTGTTTGCAACTATCCCATGCTGACAAGCAAATGTTTATGATGTAACTCAGTCCATTATAAAGCTTTTTCCTAACAGTTTTAGACATCTGTAGGAAATTTCAGAGGTCTACTCTGACTGCTATTTCTTCCATAAGTCTATAATATATGTTCTCTTCTTTATTCCATTGCAATAACCATGAAACGACTCTTGCCTCCTTATAACTTTCGATATCTGGTATTCCCAGCCAGCCATTTTCAAAACTTTTGCTCTCAGAAAGCATTTCTGCAGTTCCCAGATCTGTCAAGTAGACAGCCATCATCTGTAGTCATCATTTGGCTAGTGTAGCATCAAATCACAGAGATGGGAAAAACCAAGCTAAGCCCATCTACAGTAAAGCACAGAAATGGAACGCAGCAGGATTAAGGTTGCGATTCCATGCACACTTACTTGTAAGTAAGTCTCACTGAACTCCAGGTGCTAAGCTCTGAACTGTGCAATGACGTCTTATAAAGAGGACTTGGCTGCACTTAATTTTTATCACAGATTGTATCCTGTCATTCCTTGCACATATGAATCTGGCCGGCTTGTTTATTTTATGTATACCCCACTTTTCAGTCCCCATGTGGCTTTCAAAGTGATTTACAGTTAAAATCCTTACAAAGATGCAATATATTCATGAGCCATATAGTTGTATGGAACAGGAAACAAGCTCTCTTGATCCCTGGCATCTGGTGATAGAGTTTTGCTTGCCCCCGGTGTGGATGGGGATGGATGAATCATTTTGGTTCCTCTCGGTTCCTCTTTTTTTTCAGTCTTAAGTTCAGTTATCCATATTTACATATCACTTTGCAAGGAAAACCCCACTTCCCCCCCCCAAGACCTCATGAAAATCCAACAGCATTTTAGAGTGAATTTCTCCTAATATGCACATTTATGTATGTAGTTTTTCAAAAACACACATATTTGCAGGGCAATCCCCTCTATCATAATTAACTTTTCTTTGTTATTTTTCACTAATATATGCATGCTGATGCACACTTTACTTTGGTTGAAGAACTGCATTGCAAAATTGGGAGAAGTGTAAATTTTGAAGAACAGCTGCATTTTGGTTGTTCTCTCATTGCAGCGAATGTGGATTAGGTAGGATTTGCACCTTTAAATGCAAATGGAACTGTGTTTCTCCTCTGTCCCTAGGTGGGGAAGATGGGAACCAGAAGAACTCACAGACAGAATAAAGGACAAGTTGATGAGAAAGGATTACCATCCAACAGCACCATTCACTTGGGTGGAAAGAGCACACACACACCTGTCTGCTTTCAGTCGAGTGAATGAAGAAACCCACCAGTTCAGGAAGCCTGTGCGCCCATCAAGCTGGGACAGTGTGTGAGGGACTCAAGTGCCATAGTAATTTCCTGCTTTCAAAATAAGACCATGCTATTTATTCTAAACAATGATACTGTATGTTTAGCATAGGGAGGCCTCTATTAAAGCAGTTTGCTGATCATCATTAGCAAGTGTCAGGAGCCAGCCAGCTGCAGTCTGAATTAACTGGCATCTGTATAATGAACTATCAGAAAGCCCAGCTGACATGGAATTGCTGCCCCCATCAATCCCTGATTAGTGTGAAACAGCAATCTGTATCAGTAGGGGAGGGCACTCTCTGGTAATAAGCTAGCCTAATGGCTAAAGGTTTATTATGCTCCACGTCCGAGACGTGCTTACTAATGACTCCCAGTGATGATAATATTCTCCTCTCTGAAATAAAATACGTTGGGCCAAGTGCCATGTGGCACTGTCGAAAGATCAGCCTGGAGACCTAAAACAAAAGAGAGAAAGAGCCAAGATAATTGAAATGGATTAGACTTCCTCTTGACTATTAATCACTAGACCTTGCCCGTTTCAGGAAATGTTACATGGCGCTCAATAAAATGAAAAGCTATGTCAGTGCACAAATAACTTCCTTGGAAAGTCACCTTTTGCCAGAATCATACAAGGGTCATTTAGGCTATGGAAAGCAGGGCTTACTAGTTTTCCTGATTGTGCATCATGGCAAAATCAGTTGTTTGGGCAGGAGCGCCAGGGAAGAGGCAGCAAACACCAAAAACTTTCATCGGCTAAATGACCTTTATTAAGAGGCACATTGACACATTACTTAGTAACTGAGAGTGGAACACTGCATTTTGAACTTGGGATTCCTAGTTTCAGTTACCTGGGAGTAACAGTGTAAGACACTGTTAGGCAATGTAGTGCCCTCCATATGTTGTTGGACTCCAAACACGTCAACCCCAGTCAGCAAGACCCATGGCCAAGGATGATAGAAACTGTAGTCTACAACATCTAGAGGGCAAATCTAGAGGGCCCTGGTGTATACGACTGCACACTAAAGCATTCTATGGATGCTATACATTGTGATATGTACATTCTACATATTAAAATAATAATAATAGGAGGAATTCAACAATGTGCTCTTCATTCAGTGCAATTACTTCTGCTTGCCGGAAGGAGAAATTTCTCCTGTCACTGTTCTGGAGATTCTCTTGCCTCCCTCAATATGGATTTTTGGGAGGCATAGGGATGTATGGGGGGGGAGGGAAACCCTGTTGTGCTAAAGGGAGCCGTTATGCTGGCTTTTGCTAGTGCATCAGGTTAGTTGAATCTCGACCAAAAGGTGATATTCAACTAAACTTTACTTAGAGTAGACCCCTCAAAATTTAATGTGCATGACTAAGTTAGGTGCATTAATTTTGAGGGATCTACACTGAGTAAAGCTTAATTGAACATCACCCAATATATCTACTTTTATTTCAGCTTTCCAGAAAGAGGGAGAGGGAGAGAGTTGCTATAATGGTTTATCATGTCAGAGAAGACCCTGCACCACAGATATTGTGCTGTTGTCCTTCCTTGTAACCACCAAAGTGGATCCTGTATGGATCCTGGTTCAGGGAGACATGGCTTCCATAGAGTTAATACTGCCAAAAGTATTCTTCAAACTTTTTTAAAAAAAATCATTCAGCACATTCTGATTTCCAGAAATCACTTATACTCGAGGCAGATTTTATAAGTATGTAAACTTATATTATTTATCTCTTACAGCCTTGAGAACTCCAGCATTCCATTCGTCCCCATTTAAATTAACCATGGACCATAAAAATCAATCACAGCTTATAGAATAAAAATATTAAAACTGCCCAGGCAAAATGCTGCAAAATGTCAGACTGTGGTCCCTGGACACTCACTCTTCAAGCATCACACTTTCACTGCAGACCTGTAAAATATTTATTGCAATTTTCTGGTGAGAGTTACAATTATCCATCTCCTCAAGAGAAAACTTGTCACTAACTGTCAGTTATCACAGATTCTTACATCTCCTTCCTTAAACCTTCTTCTGTTGACAGTTTGGCAGCCATTGTGTGGCTCTTTCTGGGTTCAGAAGTGTAACCTAGTGAGCCAGGAATTGCATATATTTTACCGTTCCAGCAGTCTACTGGCATTCTCTGTCTCCATGTCTGGCTTGGGATGTTAATGTGATCGTTATCAGTGCTGATGAGATCATGAATAAAGCTCGTGCAAGGTTCTGAGGTGGAATGTTTTTGGCACTAATTATCAAAACTATGGATAGGAATGAAGGAGGGGGAAAGGAAAGGGAGAAGGTTTAAGTGAGAGCCATGTCTAGTGGGAGTTATTGGTGTGCACCGAGACAAAGGAACACTTCAAACACAGCAATAAGAGCTGGTCTAGACATTACCTTGGCTGCAGGGATCAGCAACTTTAGGCTGAATTTCCTGTGCCCTGTCATATCAGGACTTTAGGTTGCAACCCTATATCCACTAAACTGGAGAGTCAGACAAACTGAATGTGCTTATGAGTAGACATTTATAAGACTGTGCTACCAGAGAGGTCCACTTTCATACTGGACAGCCTCACATTTCAAGTGCTGTCCGGACTGGTGCTTGCTTTCCTGTGTGTCTGAGCTGATGGCATCCATAAGTGATGTCATTTCTGGTCACCACCTATTTTCAGACCAGGTACCATCACTGAAGAATTGATGCTTTTGAATTATGGTGCTAGAGGAGACTCTTGAGAGTCCCATGGACTGCAAGAAGATCAAACCTATCCATTCTGAAGGAAATCAGCCCTGAGTGCTCACTGGAAGGACAGATCCTGAAGCTTAGGCTCCAATACTTTGGCCACCTCATGAGAAGAGAAGACTCCCTGGAAAAGACCCTGATGCTGGGAAAGATTGAGGGCACAAGGAGAAGGGAATGAAAGAGGATGAGATGGTTGGACAGTGTTCTCGAAGCTACTAACATGAGTTTGAAAAACTGCAGGAGGCAGTGGAAGACAGGAGTGCCTGGCGTGCTCTGGTCCATGGGGTCACGAAGAGTCAGACACGACTAAATGACTAAGCAACAACAACCTCAATGGCTTGGACCCAGAGCAGTGTGCAGATGAGTTACCAGCTCCTGGCTATAGTCACATTGGAGAAAAACACTATTTGTTGCAATCTCTGGAGGGTCATCTAGTCCAATCCCCTGTAATGCAGGAATCTTTTGCCCAATATGGGGCTCGAACCCACAACCCTGAGATTAAGATTCTCATGCTCTACCGACTGAGCTAATAGGGAGACTATAGCAGAGGTGGTTAATCTGTAGCTCATCAGAGAATATGACCCATCAGCCCCAGAGAATATGACCAACGTTCACAGAGGATAAGAGCTGTAGTCCAACAATATCTGTAGGACTTCAGATTAGCCACTCCTGGACTATAGAATTCCTTCCCTACAAATAAATGGATACAATGCAGTTGGCCTCAATCTATTCCAACTGTACTAAGAAGCTGACCTCAATATATAATGTGCTGGGATTAGACAGCTCTTTCCTCTCCCTTGACCCATAACTTCTCAAGTAGCAGATCATTTCAAACTCATGTGATTGTTTTAAATTGCAGCCATGCTGCCTACTCAAGTCACACTGGTCTTTTCTGAAGCAAACTAACAAGCTTCTACTTCAGGAGGAGTATGGTGTGCAAGATAAACTTACGTTGTTGCCAGCTAGTCACCTAAGGACAGATTCATATGTTTAGGCAAGTTAAGACTGAGCATGCTTGAAGGCTCATGCTGTTTTCCAAGATGGATGCCCGGTGGAGGTCTATGTGAACCACATCTAGCTTCCATGTTTTATGCAGAATTGCTTGATAAGAGGGTTTTGAAAATTCACCCACTATGCAGGGAGATTGAAAAGCATGCAAAACCATTTTATATCACTATCAAATTAGGAAACACATATTTGAAATATAGGCATTCTTATGAATATAAGAAGCTGCCTCTAGACCAGTTCTGGCTAGCAACAGACCATCAATCAGAATTTCTCTGAGATCCTTAATTGGCGATCCCAAAGATTTAATGTGCAATCATGTGCATGCAAAGCACGTGCTGTGCCATGGAGATATCTGCCCTCATCTTTATTATATGAAAGTATTCAACAGTGCCTGCAAGATTTTTAAATACTTTATTTGATTGAGGGAGGTGGAAAGGGTGCACATTACTGCAGCTTGGAGAGCTGCAACCCCATTACTGTAAGGGGGGGGGAGAGTAAATGGTAGATTAGCTATTTATTTACAGCTCTGCTCTTGATTATTACCAGATCCCAATGCTGTTTTTTTGAGGGCTTGATCCAGCCAGAGTTCAGCAGTTGTTAAAGTTCCATTGATTTCAAGGAGGAAAAGTTAAACCTGTGCCTAGCACTCACTCAAGACAATGTCTCTCAGTGCCCATCAGCTGATGGACTTTGAGAAGAACCATTCTGAAGTTTGTTTCAATAGAAACCATTTGGAAGCACACTTCAAAGGTGTTGCCATCAGATGTCGTAATGACATCAGTTGACTGACAGGTGTGGGTCCCGACTCATCTGTCAAACATGGCCCACAGGGCTTGTGAAGGTAAAGATCTTGGCTAAGTGGAAAAGCTTCACACACACCGTATTAGGTTAAAGTCTGCTTAAACATGCATATACTAATGAAAACAGCACACAGACACCAATTATATTAGGAAAAATGATTTGCAAAAATGTGTTTATTCAGCAAAAAATTCACACAAATATGCATACAGTGGTACCTCAGGTTAAGTACTTAATTCGTTCTGGAAGTCCGTTCTTAACCTGAAAATGTTCTTAACCTGAAGCACCACTTTAGCTAATGGGGCCTCCTGCTGCTGCCGTGCCGCCGGAGCACGATTTCTGTTCTCATCCTGAAGCAAAGTTCTTAACCTGAAGCGCTATTTCTGGGTTAGCGGAGTCTGTAACCTGAAGCGTATGTAACCTGAAGCGTATGTAACCCGAGGTACCACTGTATATTTAGAAGTTCATACTCAAATCCTAATGAATTTTCAGGTGGATATTTTAAAATAAATAAATCACAAACTGATGTTAAAATGTGGAGAAGCAAACTTAAGATTGGAAAGATGAGAAACAGGGAGAAGCTGCAATTGGCGAATCTGCCCATCCATCCACAGCCGAGTGGCAGAGCATGTACTTTGGTGCAGAAGATGCCAGGTTCAGTCTCTGAATGCTCCCCAACAGCTTTTCTCTGCCCTCTCATCTACCTTCGTGCCTTCTGATGTGTTGAATTTTCTGCCTATTTCAAACCAACTTCCTCTTTGCCTATGTTCATCCTCGCTCCGCTTTTCATGTCTAATTTTTGTGTGCCTCCCCACCCCGCCAACGCACACCCCTTCACAGTTTCTTCCACTGAACACCTGGACAGGCACCCTTGCTGCTTCTGTGTGCTCCACAGCCCTCAACACATCATTGGCACTTAATAAACATTAAGTATAGTAGCCATAGTGGTAACCTGATCAAGTGTTTTGATGGCAACAGAATTGGCTAGAACTGTAGGCTGCTTTGCATGTATGTCCCACATTACTTCATTCATCTACCATGGAGTAGTCCACTACTGATCAAGAAAGAGCTGGTAGCAATTAGGAAGTCTGTATTTTCTTTGTATTTCTTATTGAGATAAGTGCAGAACTCTGTGCTTGATCACTTGTAGCTGAGACCTGTGGGTAGCTGAGACCTGCGGGTATAAATAACAATAACATACGAATGAATTCCACTGAAAAGTGTTGTAATTTAATTGATGGCAAGCAACATAGTCTCCTTCTGTTGTTATACCTCTGATGGCTCATTCGCACAAGGCAGTGACCACTCCAATCATCAAGTGAAGAAAGGTTGCTTGAACTAGCTCTGCTGAAATACAGAACGTTAGCTTTTACTCACTTCTGATTCCTTGATATGCTCACCTAATGAGCCTTAAAAAATAAATATTACCACTAGAATCCCAAAACAATAAAGAATAACTCCTTTGTGCTTTTCTAGGTGTTTTGGACCACAACTCCCAACATCCCTGATCATTGGCCATGCCAGCTGGGGCTGAAGTTGTAGTTCAGTTCAGAGTATCAGGCTAGGGAGTGCTCATTTAGTATCTCTACATTCCACCTTTCCTCCAAGGACCTCAATACAGGATTCACCATTGTATCATTGCAACTACCCAGTGATATGCGTGATAATGAAAGATAGTGGTTGCCCCAGAGCCACCCAGTGAGCTTCATGGATTAGTAGGGATTTGAACCCAGGTCTCTCTTCTGACCCTCTAATCACTAAAACACTTTGACTGCACACCATGCTGAGGTTGCATTCCTGTACCCAATGGGACTTACATTCTGAGTAGACGCGGATCGGGTTTCAGCATAAGTCAACTTGCTTATGGGTAGCCCTTCTGAAATGTATACACATCTGAAGCATGGTTTCATAACTGCAGCCTCAGAATTACAGGGATTTAAAGTGTTCAGCAGGGGAAGAGAAGAGGAACAAAGTGGCTCTTGTATGCATGTAGCTTGAGGGTTCAGCCTGATGGATTTACTTGCCTGTCAGCAAAAGACACATTTGGGAAGAGGTCCCAGATGTAGAACAAGCTTCAAGATGAAAAGGGAAAGAGTTTTCTGGCAGCTGTGATACTCCCCCTTTGACTCTAGAACTGAAGCTTTTCCTTCCACTTCCGCAGATCAGTCGCAGATTGCTTTCGTTCCCCCTATGTAAATGCATGATGATCAGTTCAGTGTTCAGTACACTAAGGCTGTGATCCTATTTCAACTTACCTAGAAGTAGTCCCAGTTGAACTTTGTGGGGTTTACAGTACTCCTGAATAGGCACACAAAGGCTGTCATCCTAAATACACTTTTTAGGGAATATATGCCATCAACCTCAGTGGAAGAGCCTTCTGCATCAACAGACGTTATTGTGCAGCATGGACATAAAGTACTCTTATTTGGGATCAGATTGCATTGAATCTGGTGAAACTCACTTCTGAAATAAATATACACAAGTAGAGCAGGTAAGCAGGCTTCATGTTCCTCCTTCCTTGAGCTCAACACATGCTTAACCTGCAACTGCAAAGGATTGGAATGGAGTTTTAATTATCCAATTTAATGCAAACATGATATTAATCTTCACTAAGTTATGCTACAATACCAATACTAAGCACAGTTCACTTAAACCAGTGGTGGGGAACCTCTGGCCCACCACATCCCTCAATGTGGCCCACCAGGCACAAAGACTCCTAGCACCTTCCTTCCCAAAGCTGGGAAAGCACTAACTGGGCTTTAGGAAGGAGGAGGGAGGACTCTAGGACCTTACCAGAGCCTCATACCTCCTGCCCAAAGCCCAGCACCTCACTTACTGGGCTTTGAGTTGGTGCCCCCCTCGGCTCAGCGTCCAGTGTATGCGCACATCCCTAAATCTGTCTCTGTTCTTTTGCCCTACCCACATTTGTCCAGCCCACTGTTGGAATGTGGAACTTGAAAGTTGATCAAGTTCAAATCCAATCCTTTACCTGGTGTAGGTTCTCCATCCCTGATTGAAAGTGGCTTGACTTTTGTGAATATTTCTATCAGTATTTCAGAGTGCACTCCTCCTCAGTGATATTTCAAATGCAAATGAAGTGGTTTAGGAAGCAGTGATCTCTCTCTCACTCTCTGTTTCCCTGAATGGGCTTAGTTTGCCTACAATGATGTCAGCACATAGCTGTAAAGGCAATTGTCAATGTATTGTTGTGATGCCATGACGCCCAATTGCCTAGGACTACTCTAGGCAAGAGGCAGAAGTCCTCACTCAGAAACATCATTCTGACGCATCATCAGATAGGGGAAACAAAGGCAGCCTTATAAAAGGGTCGGTTGGGGAATATTTCTGTCCTCTTAAAAGCAGAACTTTTGACCCAAACATTGAAATAGGGAAACATTCAGCGCAGCCTTAATTTCACAAAGTTTTTTCTTCTTTTTATTGCTTGCTTAAGTGAAATGTGTCAAGGACTTTACTTCGGTGTCTGTGAGGTTTGTATAAATAAGCGGAGACATTTGTTCTCTCTGTGGGCTGTAAATTCATTTATTTCCCCCTGAAAATATGGACACAGCTTGGTGGTTTCAGACAGTCAATGTGACTCACCAGATTAGGCAAGGAATGCTCCAGGGTTGAATGATGAGACAGAAAATTGGCTCGAGCCAAATGGTGAATTCTGTGCTCATTACATCTGACTGTGTGCCAAGGTAATCGTCTGATTGTTCTGGTGTGCAGCCAGATTGATTTTTTTTCAGACCATAATGAGGTGATCTTACAATTGATCTGGCCATTCACCACACAAGTAGACGGATTTTCATTAAATTAGCCTGTTAACTACAGTGCAATTTACAAAAGACCCCCTAATCTAATTCCTTGTAGTGTATTTGTAGGAGATCATACAAACTAACAAAAACATAAGCAAACACATACACACACATACTACAAGGCTCATAACTGGATATTTCTATGGTAAAGGGCTGTAGCTTAGTAGTATAACGTCTGCTTTGTATGCAGAAGGCATGAGGTTCAATCCCTGGTAGGACTGGGAAAGGCGTCTGCTTAAAACCCTGGATAGCCACTGCCAGTCAGTGCGGACAAAACTGGACTAGATGGGCCAGTGGTCTCACTCATTATAAGTGTACAGCGGATTCAGCATATTTATGTATTTAATTTATTGCATCAATATCCCACCCTTTTATCCAAGGAATTCAAGGTGGCATACATGGTTCTCCCATTCCTTGTTTAATCTCCACAAACCTGTGAGGTAGGTTGGGCTGAGAGGCAGGAACTGGCCCACGGTCACCTTCATGGCCAAATAGGGATTGGAATCCTGCTCTCCCAGGTTCTAGCCTGACATGCTAACCACACAGACTATCAATGTCCTAAGACAAGTATAATTGTATGCTTCTTATTTGCCCATTGTTTTTACAGCATGAACATGGCAGTTCCTTCGTGCCCCACATCAGGTGCACCATCCCCTTGAGGCTGAGCCCTTTGGAGGGAGGGCATGGGGGGGAGCAGGGCCCCCACAAAGTCCAAAGGAAACAGCTCCAGGAGCTGAGGAAGCCAAGCACGTAGCCAAGTGCAGCATGGCTTCAATGGTTGTGGCTCCTCTTTCTCTTCCTGCAGTGGAGGGGAAGGAGGCAGGAAGCAGCTGATGGCGGGGGCAGGAGGAAGAGGAACCACAGCCGTTGAACCCATGTACACACTCAGCTCAGCCAATTCTCTCAGCTCAGCCCCCAGCTCCTCCAATGTCCTGACATCATGCGTACAATGTTGGGAAGTCACATGTGTGATGTCATGCGCCACACACACCCTGCTGTCCCCCATTCTTCTTCAGAAGCTGGCGGTTCCGCCCCACATAAGTAGTGTGAGGAGCCCTTATGGGCTTGCGGCGCTCATCTCGCTTTCAGGCCGAGGGAGCTGGCGTTTGTCCTCAAACAGCTTTTCAGGTCATGTGGCTTCTGGCGCAACGGAACACCGTGATGGAAACCAGAGCACACGGAAACGCCATTTACCTTCCTGCCACAGTGGTACCTATTTCTCTACTTGCACTGGTGTACTTTCAAACCACTAGGTTGGCAGGAACTGGGACAGAGCAACAGGAGCTCACTCCGTCGTGGGGATTCAAACAGCCAACCTTCCGATCAGCAAACCCAAGAGGCTCAGTGGTTTAGACCACAGCGCCACCTGTGTTACATGGCAGCAGCCCACACTGCAGCTCCTTCATACCCCACAGTGCCTCAATTTCCAGTAAGGATTGTGCTGGCATGAGGAGCTGTTACCATGTGTGTGATGTAAAGTGCTGACTGAAGAGTAGGTTCAAATTTCCATTCAGCTTATTGGCTGAGGTGGACCAGTCCTTGCATCCCCAGATACCTCACTCCATCCAGGCAAGTAAAAAGAATTATCATAGACCAAAGACAACATTCCGGCCAGGCAAAAGCACTTGAAGAGGATAGAGTGCAGGGCCATTAAGCAGTGTGGCCTGTTGAATAGAGGGTGTGGACTGGGAAGAGTCTCAAGGGGCAGATAGAGAGTCCTGAGGGCTCACATTTAACCTGAAGTTCCCCACCTCTATTCTCCACCCAGGTGCAGCCACTGATTCCATTACAGTGTCAGTGACTGTTGAGCCCCTGGGAACTATGCTGGCAGAGGGTTTTCTTCTGTTCCTCTTTAAGCAGATGATGAGAGTGCCAATAGTGCCACAGGTGCCCTAGATTATTGTGCTGGAGCAAATCTTCATTCTTAAACAAGTGTAATTGCCTTTTTAAAAGCGTTTAAAAGAAACAACACCCAGCACTAGCACTGGTAGTAAGACAGGCATGAGAGGGCTATAATTTCTTCCCAGGCACTTCCATTTTAATTTACATCTCTGAGGTGCTGTAAAACGTACTTAACCTTGACATACCTCAGTGCATCCTCGAGGCAGTCTCGTATCTTGGGTTGCAAGACAGCATAGGAAAACGTATTAATAAGGCAGAAGCACTGATATGATGCTGGATCGTGATTTCTAAGTGCATCTACAGCACGAGGGCACAAAGAGAATTAGCCAGGCAAGTTGGATGCCAAGATACATGGTTATGGTTCCTTTGGAGCTATTATAATGAATATCTCCGTTAATGGCATGTAGTGCCAGCAGTATTAGTGAGGATGACACTCAGAGGTCCTAATTATCAAATGCTGTGACAATAATGGAAGAATCCATGGGGCAATTACTGTATATGGAGTTTGCAGGATCAGTGACCAAAAGCTAAACATGTTTGCCTTGATCCAATTCTTTGTGGATTTGGAGGCTCCCTGTGCACTGGATCGAAATAGCTTCCTCATTAATTTTGTCTCTGTTTCCAAGAGAGAACAAGAAGAATTGGGAAAACAGCAAGACTACGGAACTAAGCAAGGATGGATGCAGTGCAGGATAAACTGGGCCAGCCCTACCATTAGGCAAGGTGAAATAGCTGCCTCGGGCAGCAGATGCTGGGTTGGGAGAGCAGGGAGTGATGTTGAAGTGCTCGAGGACAGAGCTATGTGTGCCACAGGGCTCCTTGTACCTTTTAAGTTTACCTTTGCCACACACAATCCTGCTGTTGCTGCTGCTGCTGTCACTGCCGCTGCTGCCGCTTCATCCAAAGATCCCAGGGCAGTTCACAACTCTGTTAATAAAACAGAAGAATGTGGTGAAGGACTTGGTTTTATGTCAGTGTTGAAGTAAGAATCACCTACCAGTCCAGTCAGCTTCTGTACATGGAATGAGGACACTATCTTGTCTTTAGGGCCAGTTCTGAGGATAAAAAGTGCATAGAACAATTTATTTCTCTAGTCCAATGTTGGTTGCTCTGCCCCTTTCCTCACATCAATGTTAGGATTGAATCCAACACAGGGCTGGTCCAAAGGAACTGTGCTACTTGGGGCAACGGACAAGAAGTTGCCTCCATTCTAGCTCTATGACTACAGCCGAAGTTGAACTTTACTTAGTATCAGCAACAGGGTTGTTTTCTGTATTTCATCTGAGGAAGCAGGACAGTTATGGGGACATTCATGGCCTCGTGGAAGACAGAGCTGTATGCTTCCACAGAAGAGTACAGCCAGAGGGCTCAGGAGAAAAAGCAGGGGCATGGCCACCACTGCCTCCCAGCATCTGCCATCTGAAGCACTTAACCCACTCTATCTAATGGAGGGCCATTCCTGATCTACTGCCTGAAATGCATAATGCCTAGATTCCACCACCAAGCTCCAGCTTCTGTCCCTGGTGGTTCTTCAGATTGGCAATATGACCAATACTCCACCCGCATTGGTTTGAAGAGGGTGTGGCCTTTTGACGCCCAAGCTTCTTGAGAACCACAGGAAAAGTGGAAGAGTGAGCTCTCTGCACCTAAAGGGGAAGTTACTCTCTTAAGCCAAATATCTGGGTTCTGCTACCACCGCCTGTGGAATGAATTGCCTTCTGTTGCCTCTATACTGTTCAAATTTCACACTCTGAAGAATAATGGATCAATGTGAATGAAGAGGGGAAAATAAATGCTGTGAAAGAACAAAATATTGACAAGGCTTGAGACAAGCCTATGGATTCATCTTCCCTGCCTTAGGCACAATTCTTTGTTCATGAATATCAAAAGCAATCTGACCACTGATTTCACAGAGAGCAAAGTCAGGCCTTCTCTTTATCTCTTGCTTTTCCTTTGCTTCCATTGGGTCAACAGTGGGCTGGGGAAAGAGGGGAGAATCAAACTTGGGTGACTCCAACACAACCTCTGAATTACCAGGACAATCGGGCTACTGTTGGACTGTAGGTGCCATTAGGTTAAAAAGTTTGGCTTTAGCCCCCTTCTCATGATTGCATGAAAGGGGTAGCCATGTCTCATATTCTTCTCAGAATCAATCAAGGATAAAGTATAATCAGTGCTTTTTTTCCTGGGGGGACGCAGGGGTACACATACCCCTAAACATTTTGTGAGACTTTGTACTTTTGTCCATTTACTGTATTTATTTTCCCCAATTTGAACTATAAAATGGTGATTTTCTTGAGTCAAAATGAGAGTACCCCTAAACATTTTTTTTTTGGGGGGGGAGACACTGAGTATAATACATTTAGAGCACTATCCAAGGTAACAACACAGTTTTAAGCCTCAGCAATTTCTGTGGGAGATAGATAAGCATATTCGTAACTGTTCCTTTGAAATCAATAGGGCTTTTAAAAGATATATTCTTTACATAGCACGTACACTGGGCTTTGAAGACATTGTACATGACTACATATACATGGTTCCTTATTAGTACCAATGGGCTCTTAATTTGCATGGTGTCTAGGGTAGTAGAACGACCAAAGGGTAAATAAACATCCCGTGGTAGAGCCATTTTGTCCAGAGTGATAGCATTAATCCTTGAACCTTTCCAAGATTCAAGCTTCCATGCCAAGTTTTAGTGGCTCAAATTAAAGCTTCTAATGGAAACTTTATAACAAAGACTCACATAATCTTGCATTAGTGTTCAAGACTTCAAGCAAGTAACTCTAGAGTTTGAGTTGTTCAGTCTGATCAAAGATGGGAATTTCCAGTATTGAGACCCATAGGCATTTCTGAAGGCATGCATACTTTGAAGTGCTTCCTCAAGAATGTTTTGACCTCTCTTTTTGTTTTTGGCAAAAGATTGTGCATAGCAATCAGACATGACCCTCTCATATTCAAGATCAAAGCCTATTGACTGAAACTTTTGGTTGCCATGGCTACCTAAGTCAGAACCTGAGTTTGCTAGAGTTCTCTCATTACCATCACACTCAAAGTCGTCAAGTTGCATTATGGACTAGGTAGTCCACAAATTGGCCAGAGTTCCCCCTGAACCAAAAAAGAAAGAAAATATTTTATTTTGTTTTCACATTAAAACTCCATTAAAACTCATTATCTTCCAGGCAAATCATTAGTTATGTTTTTCAACAATTGATTATGAATTAGAACTTCAGCTGAGAGTCCCACTAGTAATTCTACATGCGAGATTATACATTTTTAAAAGTTCTTTTATTTAACAGCTCACCACTGAAATCAGAAAAAAGTGGGTTCTCCCTTGTTTCGGTGCCTAGCTTTAATTAAAGCAGGTCAAGCAGGCATAACTATTCCCAAATGAGAGTCACATATACGTACAGTATAGTCCATTAGGCTCTTCACACTGAGCAATGGAGATAAAGAATGGATAGTGCGAATAAAGTTTTGGGAATTAAATATTTGGACTTATCGTGCAAGTGCAGCCTGACAGAATTATATAGGCAGGCAGTTTTACGGAAAAGCACATTTGTCAATTTTAGCATGGAAATAATCATCAGGAAGGGATCACATGATACTTAATATCTTACTCACAGGTGTGACAATAAACCAATTAGAAGGGTAAAAATGACCCATATAATATGCTTTAAAAAATTGATATTTTTTCCCCAATGGTCACCAGCCTTTCTGTGTTCAGGCTCTTGTACCTTGAATGTAGCTATGTAAATGAAAAGCAGTGATTCAGGTATGTGGAGCATGGGAGACAGGCAGGAGTATTGGAGCATTGTAATGTCATAAAGAAGGAGTTTGTGCCTATGAGAACCAGTGTGGTGTAGTGGTTAAGAGCGGTGGACTCGTAATCTGGTGAACCAGGTTCACTTCCCCGCTCCTCCACATGCAGCTGCTGGGTGACCTTGGGCTAGTCACACTTTCTGAAGTCTCTCAGCCCCACTCACCTCACAGAGTGTTTGTTGTGGGGGAGGAAGGGAAAGGAGAATGTTAGCCGCTTTGAGACTTCTTCGGGTAGTGATAAAGCGGGATATCAAATCCAAACTCTTACTCTTCCTATGGCATGAATACTTAGTACACAGGCCCATTTCACTGCTTGGGAGAGTTAGTCTGTGAAACTGGAAGTATTTGTTTTGTTTGTGAAACGTGTCTCTGGCCTTCAGGGCAGGGCAGAGAGGCAGCAGTGCCTTGCCAGTGAAGGTGGTGCTGCATCTGCCGAGATGGGAGGAGGCAAGGCAGAAATCATGTCAAGGGAGCTCCGGGTGGTGGCAAGCCATAGGTGCTCATGCACCTGCAAGTCACTGCCACCACCGGCACAGATCTCCCCCAGCTTCATCCCTTGTCTGCCTGATCCCAGTCATGCCACCGCTACTACAGAGTGCCCTCTGCCACCCCACCTCCAAGTGCCACCTACCACTGCCCACCTTTCAGCCAAACGTGCTATAGGTATCTAGTAGCAGCAATGTAATACATTCAATATATTTAAAAATGTCATAAAGGTAAAGGGACCCCTGATCGTTAGGTCCAGTCGTGGACTACTCTGGGGTTGCGGAGCTCATCTCGCTTTATTGGCTGAGGGAGCCGGCGTACAGCTTCTGGGTCATGTGGCCAGCATGACTAAGCCACTTCTGGCAAACCAGAGCAGCGCACGGCAACGCCATTTACCTTCCCGCCAGAGCGGTACCTATTTATCTACTTGCACTTGACGTGCTTTCGAACTGCTAGGTGGGCAGGGAAAAAATGTCATAAAATTGAAAAAAAATAATAATTCAAAGTTGAAAACAAAAAAAACCCCTGAACTATTTACAGGTCAGCTTATGGGCCAAAAGCCAGCAGAAGATTGCTAACCAGACTTGCCTTGGTAAGGATTTCCAGAGCTTGGGAGTGGACATCAACAAGGCCCTGTCTTGCATTTCCACCCAAAATGCTTTAGATGTTGGGAGAGACAGAGGATCCTATCCCATCTCTGCCTTCTGAAAAAGCAATACACATAACCATTATATGTGTGTACATCCTAATGGTTGGACAGTTTTATCCAACTAAGTCCTACTCAAAATGGACTAATTAGTGAACCTAAGTTAGTCATATTTCGTAACTTCATTGGGTCCACGCTGAGTGGGACTAGCATTGGAAAAGCACCCAGAGTGTTGGAGTAGGACTGGAGAAATCCTGGTTCCAATCCTCACTCACGCACAATCCTCACTCACTGAGTAACCTTGGGCTGCTCACTACGATCTGTCAGCATCACTGGATTGTTATGAGGATAAAATGGGGGACAGGGAGATGAAACAGTCGTGGTGCTCTGACCTCCTGAAGGGTGGGGAGGGGGAGAGAAAGAAATCTAACAGAATGATCTATGAAGAGTGGAATCTTTATAATGTAGATGCGTGTGTTCCTTTCTAGGAGTGTGTTGATGATAATACTGATTTTTCTTCCATTCCTGGAGGCTGACTTTTCTTTCCATGCAATGCTCCAAGTTTGGGAGTGATGCTGCTTTGGAACCAATAAAAAGAGTCAAGCTCTGGCTTAGGTATGCTCCAGACAGACTTTTATGAGAGTTGTGGGATAGGAAGACTTTTTTCCCCTTTTTGCTTTTGTTCTGAAATCCCAGATGTTGTTCTTCAACGATAGTTAGATATTCGTCATTGCAGTAGGCAATTCAGCTTGTAATAATACGATAAGGGGTTAAAGCCATCAAAAGAAATTGCTGCCCCCTGGAAAGGAATGTATATTTGAAACTTGAAGAAGAGCTCCTATCAAGATGAAGTTGTGGAGGACTACATGAATCATGTTGAGCAGGATAACTGAATCAGCAGTGCTACAGAACCAAGGGGCAATAAAATGTATTATCTTAAATGGGTGTAGATAACTTCTCCTTCACTGTATATGCTACAGCTGCTGGCTAGCCTTTCCTGTGTTAGTCCATTTGACATTGTATTAGTGGAAGGTAATGACAGGAGATTTATTTATGAATTGTTTTCATATTCCTCCCTTCCTCCAGCTCTGGAGCACAGAGTGGTTAACAACATAAATGGAATAAGCAAAGCGACACCATCATAAAAGCCACAATTAAAACTACAGAGTCACAATTAGATGTTAACTCTCTCCTGATAGGTAGGAACCTCTCTCTCTCTCTCTCTCTCTCTCTCTCTCTCTCTCTCTCTCTCTCCAGCTTTTGGAATGCAAAGCCCACCAGAGCTTAGAGAAGGTTGCATGTCCTCAGATGATAGGAGTAAGCAAAAGATAGCAAATTGAGTTGACAGAGACAGATGGGATGTGCAGATGTTACTTTTCTGTAGTCTAAAAGTGCACAGCAGAGAGTGAGAATGTGCCCACTGATGTGCATTCAGAATAACATCCACAGCAGCCTCACCCAACCTGGTGCCCTCCAAGTGTTTTGGACTCCTTCCCATCCACCCCAGCTAGAATGGCTAATGGTAAGGAATTATGGAAGTTGTAGTCTCAGAACTCCAGGAAAGCACAAGGTTGGAGAAGGCTGAGGTACACAGAGCCCAGCTCCTGACTATGTTTGCAGAGCATGCATGCTTACAGATGCTATGCTGAATGTTATAGGTGCAAGACTAGTGGGCATGATCCTGCTCCTCCTACACAATGCCTTAGGATGTGATATGGCTCATCAGACTAGGGATGTCTCAAAAAGTAAAAACCAGGACACCCCGAAAGGAAGCCAAAATTGTTGACCATTGGCTTACAAGAACACCAAAAAAACCCACGATTTTTCAATTGACTTGCCTAAGTTCCAGGACAAAGTGCCACCTTTCAGAAATTGCCCCCAGATGTCAACACTGCCTTTTGATGGAGTGGCTAATTGCTCCCAATGTGCTTTATTCACATGGTTGTAAATAAAGCAATAGGCATCATAAGTTTCTGGTGATTTTTCTTTCAAATGAAACAAAATTCTGCAGCATTGCCCTTGGTTTGGATGCCACAATAAATGATGATTTATGTGATAAACATGGGCTTATCACACAAATGGTGAATTTGTTGCCCTCCAAATGTTTTTGACTACAGCTTCCATCATCTCTAACCGTTAGCCATCCTTCCTGGAGCTGATGGGAGCTGCTTGGCATTGAAAAGGGGGGTGGGGACTTAGCAAGATGTTTGAATGACTCAGAATACAGTGACTCACAGAGCTGGACACTTGTCAGGGATATCATGCACAAAACTAGGACAGATTCTCACAAAACACAATCAGTGATCAGTTCGCAAAGTAGAAAGAGGAAGGCACAGTCTGCAGCCAAAACAGTGTGAGAAAGTTTCAAACAAACAAAAAATCATGCCATTGGTTTGACTGAATGTGCCAAATGTCAGGGAACGATTGTCTGCATATATACCTTAGTCCTTTCATATCCATGAATGCGCCCAGTTTTTAATTGCAACTGATAGTTAACCCAGGAATTACCAACTTGGTGAAAGTGCTGGACTTTAACCTGGGAGACCAGGGTTAGAATTCCCACTCAGCCATAAAGATCACTGGGTGACAGTCAGTCACTGCCTCTGAGCCTAACCTGTTAGTTTCTGTTTGCCACTGTGCAGCTGCTTAGAGTCACAGGACTCTGTTTACATTCCAGAAACATTCCATACTGCTGGAAGTCTCACGGGAAACACGGGATGGATGTGACGTTACTGGTTTTCCTGTTCCTTTGTTTCAGTTGCTCTCTGCTTTCATAGAGAGAGGATGTATTTTTCTTTGCTGTCTGCGTAGAACATAATAAAACTCTTTAGCCATGTAGCTCATACAATCTCATCCTTCCGCATGCTGCTGGAATCTCTGCTGAACAGGGGAACGTGCCTTGGAGCCTTATCAGAGGCTCAGGTCATTAATTATCGTCGGAGGCGATTCCGAAGGACTCGGACGGAGGAAAATGAGCTTTATCAGCTTGGCCGAGCGCAGATTCTGACATAACCTACCTCACAGGATTGTTGTGAGGATGAAATGGGGAGGTGGAGAACCATGTAGACCACCTTGAGCACCTTGGAAGAAAAAGGTGGTATATAAATGTAATAAATACAATGGTACCTCGGGTTAAGAACTTAATTTGTTCTGGAGGTCCGTTCTTAACCTGAAACTGTTCTTAACCTGAGGTACCACTTTAGCTAATGGGGCCTCCCGCTGCCACCGCGCTGCTGGCATGCGATTTCTGTTCTCATCCTGAAGCAAAGTTATTAACCCAAGGTACTATTTCTGGGTTAGTGGAGTCTGTAACCTGAAGCGTTTGTAACCTGAAGCATCTGTAACCTGAAGCACCTGTAACCCGAGGTACCACTGTAAAGTAAATGAACATTTCAGCACTAGGGCTGCTTTTCAAAAAAAAAAACAATGCAGCATCTTGTGAGTAAACATCACCTGATGAAAATCCCTCTTCAATGCAACCAGGAAAGGCACAGAGGCCAAAATGTGACAAAGTGGCTCCAGCCACTCTGATCTTTCTGATGCTTCCAGCATTGATGTTGTGCCTCTCATTGTATAAGTCCTGGAACTGTAGCACAGCTGCCTATGGAGAAGGTCTTCCATCTGGAAGACCAGTTCTGATTAATGAGCAGCTGTGACCTGGTTGGCAGATTATGCTGCGGGTAAATGCATATTTTATTCTCATCCTATTATCTCATTTGTGAGTATAACATTGGCCCAGGTGTCCTGCTGATATGGTCTCCACTGACCCTTCTTTGAGAGGAGAGGTGAATCCAAAACATGAGGCTTCGATATCCACAGAGTCCATAAAGCATGTCAGGCTCATTGGACAATGCTTTTTCTCCATTCTCACTGTTGTGCTGCTAAATGCATGTCCTTGGAATCCAGCTTCATTCCACTGCTCTGTTGTAGCCCATTTTATATCACCCCATTGGTCAGCCTTGGTTTCAGACATGTTCAGCACATGACTAATTAACATCAGAGTTTCGAGCTCAGTGTTCCAAGATGATACAATGTAAGCATCAGGCTCAGGATGAACAATCCGATTAAACCAGCACAGTGTGAAGGATAAAGGTTAGCCAAACCATGCAAATAGCTTACTAGCTAATGCTCGCAAGAGCAGGCTGCATTTGAATTTCTGGTGAACGGCTCACTGCTGTTCACCAGACTATTTTTACTATTGATTTAGCAATTTGATCTGGCTTAACAGTCCAGTTTTGCTAATGTTTACCCTTCATGCTCCCCTTGCCTCATCTGGAAGAGGTCAAGAGCATTAATGAGGATTCTTGCTCTGTCAGGCTCTAAACTTTTTACTGGTGGGGGGGGGGATTGTATTTCTGGCTGCATTGGAAAGCTTCTATTAACAGTGGTTGTTGACTTCCTGGCCCAATGCCAAAGCAGGCACACAGACTTTTATTCTGCTCAAACAATAATGTTATGCTTTTGAAATTAATTTGTGGCGCTTTTTAAAAACCTGCCCATCAAAATGTACAATTGCTAACATGTGTTAATAAAAATTCAGTGCCCCCGCCCATCTCTCACCTTCCTTCCTTTTCTTTTTTTAAAATAATCTTTATACATTTATTAGATGCTTTTCTTCTTGGTACATTAGGTGTCTTTGGTTAGGGCAGAGCAGCATAGTATGGTGGTCTCCAATAATAATTGAAATCATAAAAGTATGATTGTCTTTCTAAAGGTCTTTTGAGAAATGTTATTTGTGATTCGAGTACCCATCCCCCGCGTTGGGTTAATAAAGACACGTGGACACAGTATATTAGGTTAATGGGCATGTGAGAAGGTATTGGCTTAGGCATTGGACAAGAGCAAATTTGACTCCACCCACTCGGGGAGGGGTGAGTCTGATGAGGGGTTAACCACCAGTAGGGGGAGCCTGTTGATGCCAATACAACTATAAGCTCTTCCCTGATGTCACCGGGGGTCGTGCCATGGCCCCCCGCCACACAGGGCATCGGACAGGATCCACGACCGCCGGATTCCTTTAACGGAATACCCATAAGTGAAGGGGTAGGTGATGGCCACAGCTTGCCCTTCCATACACCAACAACACGTTCCAATGCCTAACCGCCAAATACCAGGAAAGTTGTGACGATTGCTACGAGGTAGGCAAAAAAAACCAAGAGGCTGGTGCCAATTTGCCAATTGGAAAAAAACTCCTACCACCCTGGGCAACCAGGGTGACCAACCATGGGTCCATAGCAAGGTCAAGTGAGAAGCTACGCACTAAAGGGAGTGGTGGGTGGGTGACTAGCGAAAATTGGCAGTGCAATGGCGGGGAGAGCTGGCGCGGCCGCATTTGAGCAGCTAAACCACGCCCCCGCAGTGTCTCCCGATTGGGTGCCCAGCTGGGAGGCGTGGCGTGCCAGCGATGATGGCAGGGCAGCGGGCAGAAGGCCCCCTGCATGACGCGAGGATCTGGTCCGCTCACAACCCCTCCCCTCCAGAAGGAGGAGAGGCTATACCCAAAAGGGGGGGGGGACACCTCAGGTCTGGAGTCCAAAAGTAGCTCTTCAGCCTTTCATTCTAAGTCATTGTTGTAGCGTCCCCTTCAACACCCTCTTGGCTTGGCGCTGGGTGTGGGGAAACTGGCCATGCTTTCCTAAATCTGCCTCTGCTGAAGTTCTCCACCCCTACAGCAGAGAGATAAAGTGCAGTTGTTGTTTTCTTACAACATGGAGGTTAGGCTTTCAGCACTTAGCATGCTGTGGAAAGTTGCTCATCTGTCTCTCTCCATTTGATTGAAATATCTCAATCAGGAAAGACAGACATTTAGTAGAATACTCATAATACCGTGCATTACTGCCGCTCATGATAAAGGCCAGATAACAACAATGGGAATGCCTGAATTATTTGAATTATTTGTTTCATTCTTTAAAAGGAATGAATTTATCCTTTTTCATTTCAAGATCCAGACTTATTTTTTTCATGCAATAAAAAGAAAAGAAAAGGGGGAGAAATGAACCACACTCCTGGGTGCTTAATGGAGATTGACTTTTCCTTAGCTATTACCTTTCTCAGGGTTCCTGAGCCAGAGAGCAGGGAAATTGTATTCCAGCAGCATTTTTCTTTTCAAGAGAAATAGCCTGTTTACTTAGAGGCAAGTTCCACTGAGCTGGACTGAACTTGTGTGAGTGTGATTAGACAAATCTTTCATACAATGACTAACAATTCTCCATAACTGCAGGAAAGTAAGACAGCTCTTTAATATTGCTTTTGTTAGCATTTGTAGAAATTGTGCAGTATCTTTGGGACACGGTTTAAGAGAGATTTGTGTTAAATTCAAGGCTATATAATAGTGGTGTTCTCCTCTCTGGGACCATGAAAATAGACCTAGAAAAGAAGGCTTTATCAGATGTTTTATCCCAAGACCTTTAAAGACCATCTGGATAAAAATGAGGTCCTCTGTCATCAGGGGCTCTGGTTCTTTGAGGGGAAAAGAATAGCTATTTCTTAAGGACAAAACTAGTTCCCATCTGTAACCATCCAGTGTACTCCCAACCAAGAAGCATCTTCCCACTGGCTTGGATTCTCAGGCTTTTTGATGGTCTGCTCCAGGCCTGTCTCTGTGTCAGCAGTGCTAGAAAGTTAGAGCTTCCTTGGTTCCCTGTAGGATCAAGGAGTCTAGAGCCATTAAGGCACATTCCCTCCTGGTGTTATCCTCTCCCTATTCTTCCTCCCTCCTCCCAATAGGACAGGCTCCCCTTTAAATGGTTCAGCTTAGATGATGGAACAGTGGCACTCTGCCTCCTGCACACCATTGCCCCATCCATCCCAGCTATGTCTATTTCTGGCAGGGTTGAGAGGAGTGGAGCAGCACCAAACAGGCCCAGCAGTAGTGCCTAGGAGCAGATGGGGGGTGCCACCGCTCATCTAATATCTGGTCGGTTGGGTTTCTGCTGTTTACTAGGAGGTTGAGAGGAGGGACGACAGGGTGGGGAAGCTGGCGCAGTGCAAATGCAGTGGCAGGAGTGCCTGATTGGCTTTGCTGCCTTCCTTCTTTCAAAACATTTTTGGCAACTGCTTAGAGCAACTAGTAAGGCCTCTGAGGCTGCACCGGTAAAGTAAGTCTTTTAAAATGATCCCAGGGTGCTGCTGTATATTATAACATGCCGTTCCTTCCGGAGGAATTGTACAGAGGAAAATGCGGTTGACCCAACTGCAAATTGTGGCATACAGCTGCACCTATATTAAAAGACCCACATGACTGTAGGTCCGTCATGGCCCTGCAGGTAAAGTTATTTGAAAAACCACTGCGCCAGGAAGAAATGTGTTTTCTGGGACACTTGCATGCATTTCTAAAAAGGAAGAGAGTTTTGTGTAGGTTTAATTGATTAAGGGCCTACACTCACTTTCCGTAAAGTTCCTTACTGGGAACTAATTCTGAGCAGATATGTAATAGGATTGCACTGTAAAATTCATACAGTTGATCAACTCAGATTTCCTGGAATCAAGTGGCTGTCCTTAAACACAGAGCCAATTTTGGATGTGGATGACTTCAGAGAATGACCACTCCCCACATCAAATGGGGGGTGCCTTTTGCGTGGTCATGCAAAGCCCCCCAGATCCCAGTGCAGCTCCCGGTAGTAGGGGCTGGCTTTGCTCTCCCCAGACTGGATACCTGGAGGTCTCCACCAACTCAGCCAATTGCCCAATCCCGCCTGGGGAAGCGTTGCCAGGGGATCGGCCAGATAGGGGGAGGGACCGCCCTGCCAACACAACAGAAGGTGAATCTTACCTGCGAAGCGTGTTTGGGGATTCATCTTGGAATCTGTTCCTAAGCCTAACCCAGCTTTCCCCCCTTTTCTAATACTGCACATTCTGTAGTTTCTTCCTCCTTAAGGGACCCTATTTTGGGCTCTATCCCTTGACTCAAAAGATACCCCTGAAGCTCCTGCCCTCAGCAACCTATGACTATATTTCAGTGCCTCCTAAAGACGTTCCTCTTCCAACAAGCCTTCTAAATGGATATCTTTACTCCAGTTGGTATCAGTATTGAACTCATTTTATGTATATGTCCTGTTGTTTCTATATTAAAAAACTGTTTTATATATGTAATTGTTTTATATGTTTTTATTGTGTTGTAAATTGCTTCAGAGTGACTCATGGGAAGTGACTGATTGATTGATTGATTGATTGATTGATTGATTACTATATCCCTATTAACATTCTATTGATGAAGGAGAAGGAGTAATACTTGGCTTTTCGGGGTGAATTTGTACCTCTTATATTTTAAGACTTTTATCAACTTATTGTACGTCATCTAGAAAATCTATTTTATGAGGGGACTAGTAAATATAAATGAATAAAAAGAAGTTTTGCATTAAAGGCGGACCTAGAATTCTCAGGCACTTTCATTGCATTTACTTGGTGTTGTTTATGAGTGAGGCTGAGATTCTTGGCTGTGGATTAAAGGGATCTTTTCACATTTATTTGCCTCAGAACATGTGGAGTGCATTTGTTTTTCTGGGACACAAACACATTGTTCATGCTTTGAATAAAATCCTTAGTGCCAAGAGAACGCACAAAGATTCAGATCTCTTGCCATAAATAGTGCCTTAACATTGTTAGGAATAGCTTCCCACAAGCACCACCACTGCTATTTTGCTATGGAAGATGCTTTTGCTGTGACCATTCCTTCTGAACCAAACCTTTCATAAAGAATTACTCAGCTAACCTCAGATAATTCTCAAAGCCTTTGGCATCTAAAAGGCCAAATTCTTCAAGAAGGGTGGCAGGGTCAGCCAGGAGCCTCTCAGTCTCCATCCTGGGATCCCTTGTGATGAACCTCTTGAGGTTACAGAGTGCAAGGGAAAGGTGAGGTAACATGGTTGAACTAGGCTCCAATAAGGTAGCTCATTGGTTCCTCCCAAACGGACCTGGGAGTTTCCCAGACTAGGTCTGACTCTTTGTCTTGACCAAAGCCAGACCCTTACACTGACTGTATAGCTCTTCCTACCTTTGTTCTGAAGAACCTTTAATGTCAGCCTGCCTTCTTCTCTCCTGGTCTATTGTCTTCCTTATCTGCCTTCTTTGTCCCTGCATCCTTATTCAAACCCCCTTCAGATCAATCTCTCAGGACAATTATTGGCCTACAATCAACTCTGCCCATTACAGTGGATGTATTGTGGCTCCATGTGCTCTGCCAACCTTCATGTTGAAACTGCAGAACATCTACATGCTGCCCCTGATCCATGTGTATTTTGTCCCTGCTTGAGTGGGCTCCACATACACTTCAGTGGCAGATGCAAGAATAATATTTGCTAAATACTGGTTGGCGCAACTAAGACCTAAAGAACCCAGAGTGGATTAGTAACTGAGTGCTCATTAATTTAATAATGCTATCAGTGCATAAGAAACCCAATGTTATATATCCAAAACTGATGAAAAAATTGAGGTCAGTGTCTATCTTTCTGTCGTTGTAGTTGTTTAACTATCCCATTACTTCCATTACAAATTTTCAAAACATGAAATAGAGACCTTTTTCTTTTCTTTTTAGTATTTTGTTTACTCTGTTGTAGTTGTTGATGTATTGCTAAGAGATAAAATGTGATGAAAAATGAAATTATGTTTTGGATTTGCATATCTTAGAGAAAAGTATTACAAACAGAAAGCACCTTAGTGGAGGAGGCAACCATATTGATAGACAAAATACTTTAAAAACCAATTCTTGGATTAAGGCACTAGCAATATGTTTTCACTTGCATTTTACTCATTTTACTCACAGCCTTATTTTCTGGGTTATATCCCAGTGAAAGTGTCATCTGTCTATGGTTTCTATATCTAGAAGATATGAAACAAGACATGTAAAACTTTGAAAATAAACAGTGGAAATGGGTTGGCAGAAATAAGATATTTGAGATGACTGCAAATGGTATTTTGTGTGTGTCCGGATGAGAAAATAAATGACTTTTAAAAAACATTATTTTGTGTACAACTGGCCAGAAACTTGAAACAAGAGGAAAACCATAAGTAAACATGAAAGATAAATGCTGGCTTGGGTGCTGACAAATGCAGGGAATATGGCAACATTTTGTGAGCTAATTGTGAAAGATTAGATGCAGCCTGTTCCTTGCCTTTTAAGTGTCATCTCAGTCAAATGTTAAGAGTCTTGGGGGAGGAAGACTCGTGGCAAGCTAACAAGTTTTGAAGCTTTTGTTTCAAAGCCTGAAAGCCTGATCTTGAAAGGTTTTCTAAACTTCACAGGTCTTTTAGGTGACCCTCAGGGGATTTATAGTTTGGCTTCTAAATCATGCAACGGTCATAATGCCATTGTAAAACAAGGTCAAGCTCAGCATTCTCCCTCAGACTTCAAATTGCAAAAGAATGTGAAATGAAAGGCAAATTTGTGCGAAACCATGTTGTGTTACAGAGTCAGGGGGATAACCAAACCGTCCCTCAGAAGCAACCCACAAACCCAATGCCATCAAAATCCAAAAGAGGTAGATATAGATGCCTGCTATGGTGGGACTCATCCTCATTTTATAAAAATGTATGCAGATATTTAGAGTGAAAAGAAACTGAAGTCAAACATATAAGAGAGAACAAAGGGCTTTGGAGTGATGGTTGCATATAGGGCTATGCAATAAGTAAATGCAATAGCACACAAATGATACATCTGCACAAAAGTTTAAATAATAATTTGGTCATGATGACTTTCTCCCAAAGAATAACAGTCCATATATCGGACTCTCATCCACCCACAAACCAAAAATACCTTGGTTGCAGACTACTAAGCAGGTTTGATACAGGGGAGTGAGAAAATTTTGTAGACTGGCAAAGAGAAACCTTAGCGAGAGTAGATGGCATCAGCTGCATTTGTCTGAATCACAGTGTCTCATGAAGAAACAACACCATTCCTGGAATCACTTCTGAGTTCACGTATTAACTGAGAGTTAAAAATGCAACATGAAAATTATATATAATCTGAAAGTCACTTTAGTGTTTATTTGGACAGTGGTATGTAGGGTTACAGACGCTTCAGGTTACAGACTCCGCTAACCCAGAAATAGTACCTCAGGTTAAGAACTTTGCTTCAGGATGAGAACAGAAATTGCGCCGCTGCGGCACAGCGGCAGCGCGAGGCCCCATTAGCTAAAGTGGTACCTCAGGGTAAGAACAGTTTCAGGTTCAGAATAGACCTCCAGAACAAATTAAGTTCTTAACCTGAGGTACCACTATACAGTGTTTTATGTTTCACAGTTGCACACCATCCTGAAATTTTATGATGTACCAGTATAGAAATACAGTGGTACCTCGGGATACAAACACCTCAGGTTACATACACTTTGGGTTATAGACTCCGCTAACCCGGAAGTAGTACCTCGGGTTAAGAACTTTACCTCAGGATGAGAACAGAAATTGCGTGCCGGCGATGTGGTGGCAGTGGGAGACCCCATTAGCTAAAGTGGTTCATCAGCTTAAGAACGGTTTCAAGTTAAGAACGGACCTCCAGAAGGAATTAAGTTCGTAACCAGAGGTACCACTGTCCATACTTAAATAAATCCGCATCTGAGTGGGTCATCTTGGGTGAGAGAGATGTTGTCAACGTTAGTTGATACCTATTTCACCTCAGACTTGCCCTGCTCTATCCTGAACCAAAGAACCAATCTTAAAGCACATTATGTCATTGTGTCAGTTTTGCAGGCAATTGCCTATCTATGTAACTTTAGTGTTTTGTTAAGACTTTTACCATCCTAGTTGGGAATTAGCAGAAGCCATGCTTGCCACATGACAGAGATTTTGGATTACATCCGCCCAGTGAACTCTGAAACGGCGCCCCTGGACTGAAAAGTATTTCCAAACAAAGACAGAATTAAATGGTTGTTTCCTCTCCTTAGTAAAACGTTTGGAAACCACCACATATTTATGTTGAATGTGTTTTACAAAAATGGTGAATCAGAGAGGCATTTGCAAGGCCTGTTATATATTTAGACTAAACTGTAAGTCAAACCAATAATTGCATACCTCAGTCACTCTATTATTGTACATAAGCCGATAAGTTTCCCTCTAAGTAATGCCCGTCCACTAGTTTTCAAGTGGTTATTTAAAGTCTGTCTGCTGCTAGAATATGACCATAAAGAGAGAAAACTCCTTCTGGGCACCACATCCTGCATTATGGTTAACCACTTGGCGGCAGGCAACACTTTGAAACAAGGGTGACAGCCATGGTTCATAGAGTGGTTTTCTTTCTTGAAGATGCCTCCCCGTAATCATCTTCATAACCTAAAGAGGCATCATAGGTAAACAACTGTGTGTCACTTGTACAGCTGGCCACACTTATTCCCAGTTTTTTCACGTATTGGTGAAAGGGTAGTAAAGGAATCTGTTTTAACAGTATTTCCCCCCAGTTCCCGTTTCTTCTCTAAACTCTGTCTCACAAACATTCCAATAAGTTTCTCTGAAAGCCCCATGGTTTGCTTAAACTTGATTCGAGGAACTTCATTACTTTATTATTCATTAATGCACAAACAAGGAAAGAATCTTTTATATTTGTATAGTTTTTATTAGTCACTGTGGGTCTGTGAGCATTTAGAATAGGATGCTGTGATTATTACTAAGACCCAGCATGGGTTTCTCAAAAACAAGTCATGCCAGATGAATCTAATTTATTTTTATTGTTATTGTTTTCTTTCTTTCTCTTTCTCTTTCTTTCTTTCTTTTCTTTCTTTTTTTCTTTTTTCTTTTTTCTTTTTTTTGATAGAGTTACAAGCTTAGTGGATCAGGGGAATGCTGCGGACATAGCATATCTTGATTTCAGTAAGGTTTTTGACAAAGTGCCCTATGATATTCTTGTGAAGAAACTGTGGTAAAATGTGGACTGGATGAGATAACTGCTAGGTAGATTTATAGCTGGTTGGCTGACTGAACCCTAAGAGTGCTCACTAACTGTTCCTCATCATCCTGGGGGAAAATGACAAGCAGGTTGCCACAGGGTTCTGACCTGGGCCTGTTGTTGCTCAACATCTTTGTGAATGATTTAGATGAACATATTAAGGGGATGCTCATCAAATTTGCACCAAATCTGCTTACCCGCATTGCAGGACGACACCTCCTCCCCCTGGCCAAAATTTTTACTTCTGCAATCAATAAAGTTGTGTCCTGATTTAACCCAAAGTATCGTTGTTCTGTCAGCTTATGTGGAATACAGTATTTATATTAGTTCTATGCCCCCCAAAAAATATTCTGTTCCCCCCAACTGTTCTCCATATTGTATAATTTTAAAGAAAACCCAGTTAAAACAGAGAGAGAGAGAGAGAGAGAGAGAGAGAGAGAGAGAGAGAGAGATTTAAAATAAATTATCAGTTTAAAAACAGTTCTTAAGAGCCAGTGTGGTGTAGTGGTTAAGAGCAGTAGTCTCGTAATCTGGGGAACCGGGTTCACGTCTCCGCTCCTCCACATGCAGCTGCTGGGTGACCTTGGGCCAGTCACACTTCTCTGAAGTCTCTCAGCCCCGTTCACCTCACAGAGTGTTTGTTGTGGGGGAGGAAGGGAAAGGAAAATGTTAGCCGCTTTGAGACTCCTTAAAGGGAGTGAAAGGCGGGATATCAAATCCAAACTCTTCTTCTTCTTATAGTTGTGGGACTTACCTATATCCAAAATATTTGTTTTGGGGCTCATTTCAAAATTTTCAGCCAAGGGTGGTGTGTCTATTGTGACCCAACTTGACTTTAGGTCAGTCTGTGACTGAGTTTGGGGCCCTGACCCTGCATAAGCAGCTGACCACAGTCCCATATCCTACTCAGAAGAATGAAGAAGTGATTGTTTGGGGAGGTTGACATAGGCTCTGCTTATTAGATGCTCTATACCCACTAAGGGCCCCCCTGAACTAAGGCAATCTAGCCTATTTCCCCCACCCCCACATGGCCCCTTTGCTTTCCATTGCACTAAACGATGGCTAGACACTAATGCCTTAATGAAATAACTCTTAACAATGTAAAATTCTTTCAGGGTAAGAAATTAATCATCCTGAATAGTAAAATAAGTTGATATAACATAGTGGAAGTTACTTCAAAGGCCTGTGGCCAATTGCCAAAATTGCTGCACTTTTAAAATAAAAAATAAAAAAGACACAACTATTGCCTACGGTTATCATTTAATTGAAATACATATAAAACCTTTATCCTGAAACTCCAGCAAGCAAAGATTAGAAATATAGACGAGCCATCACTGAAACTTGCACATACACGAGATGGTACTTGCTGTTCGGCCTGAAAACTTTCTCAGAGCCTTTTTATTTTATTTTTTAAAAAAAGCTATACACAGTCATCTTTAGACAATGAACTTCAGCTAGTGTGGGACTGAAAATTTTGTTAGTGTTAACATCCAGCTTGAACTTTTTGGGCAGGGGGAACACAGAAAGTGGAGCAATGGGGGGGGTTCTTGAAACCACATGTAGACTGAAATGCAGCTACCCTTTGAATTTCACGTCTCTCTGAATTTTCTGATGCCGTTCTCCAGCCTAAACTGTGTACAAAAACTTGCATATAAGGAGGAAGTAGAGCAGAAAAATGTGTATGCTGATAAAAATAACCCAGAAAACATATTATATTAGGAACAATTACTTGCAAAAAGGTGTCTATTAGGAGAAATCCATACTATAATGCCAACAGATTTCCATAAGGGCTTAAAAAATAATAATTGCACACTGAAATGGGAATGTGGTGGGCTGACCTTATGAAAGGAATGATGAGAAACTGAGAGAAACCAAAGCTAGCTGAGTACTATAAAGGCAACACTAAGGCTAAGGAAGAGGAAGCTAGCAGACAGTCCAACCCTTTGGACTGCTTGTAGGTAAAATGGCAGATAAGTAGAGGCTGGCTGCAGGGAGACTGAGGTTGATGGGGCAGGTGTCCTAATGGACCAGCCTTCACTGGTTCTTGAGAAGATGCAAACACTATTTTCTGACCTTTAAATTCAGGGTATATATCCCATTGTTTTCAATGGAGTTTGCTTCTATGTGAAATATTTAGGAACAGGCTGCACAGTTAAGAGACTTCTCTGCTATGTAATCTGACAACCAGACGGTTAAGTTTAGAATAATGGCAGAGTAGAATGGACGCCTGATTACTGTTTTGGAAATGGTAAACTTAGTGTCAGTATTTCCATGTAGGAAAGAAGGAAGGGATCTTTTAATCCCCTATTGCTGAATATTATTTTTATGGTGGCTCTACATTTTGATTTATGAACCCAGGCGAGGAGATCGTATTTGGGTGTTATTTATGAGGCACGCAGCCATTCGAAGCATCTCTGCAAAATCTCCCCTCTCTTTGAAAGAAGCAGCTGGCAACAACAAAGTAGTCAATATGTATTTCTTTCCCTTTGCAGCACATGGTGTGCAGGCATTTTGCCCAGGTGATAATTTAGCTAAGAGATTTATCACATTTCCCAAACAATTCCAAATGTGCTGCGTTTCGTACATGTGGCACAGTGCTACTGGTGCTTTGCAGGCCTCATCTGTGAGGTAAACACAACAGTCACATTTTCGGCTGTGTTTCCCATAACCTCCTCAAATATTTGCTCAGGATGCTGTTTTGCAAGGGGGTGGGTAGGAACACAAGCTATTCACAAGCTATTCTGCTATCCTGCAACCTAAAGATTTTAAACAAGTGTATGTGTGCCTATTACCCTTGAGTTTGGTTGGACAAAGCTGTCAGTGTTGGCTTGTCTCATTTTCTCAATCTTAAATTCAAGTCTCCATGTTTCTGCATCAGATTGCATTGTTGTTATTCTGGGTCTTCACAAAAATTGTCAGTATTTTAGTAAGTGTATATATACATACATACATACATACATACAAACACGCATGCTAGAGACTGCTGCCCCCAGGGCTTTTTTTCAGGGGGAACTCACTGGAACTCAGTTCCGACACCTCTCAGGTGGGTTCCAGAACCTCTCAGGTGAGTTCTGGCACCTCTCAGGTGTGTGCCATTGCCATTCTAAGAGAAAGAGGGAGGTGTTCATGGTGAGTTGCGGCACCTTTTTTTCTAGAAAAATAGTACTGGCTGTCCCTATTTGTTTTGCTGAAGCATCTGACTCCCTTGCCTAAAACACCTCCTGCCTTAAAGTTTGTCAGAAGCCTTTCATGGTCCACTCCTGTTTCTCTGCCTCCCATCCCATTATGTCAGAGGTGCAGTCAAGAAGGGTAGGGAGGATTTGTAAAAGGCCCAATGAGGGCAAAGAGTCAGTCCAGCAGAAGGAGGGAGTGTGGGAAGGGGGAAGGCGGGTCAGAAGCCACAGCATGCTGGCCTGGGGATTTCTAGAAGCAACTGAAGCAGCAGCATATGACCAGGCTGGCTGGTGGCTGCTTCTTCCCACCTTCCTCGTTCCAGTGTTCCTTCACTTGCCAGAGTGACTCTTCATTCAAATCATCCAGGTGGCGGCAGAAGAAGTGGATCTCCAAGATGGCCAAAGAGGAGGAAGGTGCCCAGTAGCAGTGCTGGCCAAGCTGGGGATCTAGACCCCAGAGGCATGGACCCCAGGGCTGACAAGCTGAATGGTGAGTAGATACATCTACAAGCCTTCAGACACTCTTGGCTTTGTGGTGATAAACATTCTAATGCTCTTTGCTCTTTGGCACGGAGCTTGACAATCACTGTTACTTCAGTCTTGGAAACTGCAGGATCCTCTACTGCACTATACAACTGTGGATAACAATTGAAATCGTCTTCAAATTTTTGCCTAGTATCAGAAAAGAAATCTCTATGAATAATGCATTATAGAAATAATAAGGAAGAGTTCATATTTTACTTACTGCCAATCAGGGTGGAGATCCCACCCAAATTCAAATAACTAGGAAAAGCTCCAGACCTTGGTGGAGGACAACTGCTTCAAATTTCTCTTTGGTGGATTCAAGTCTGTTGTTCACTGTTTGAAAGAAATTGCTTCACTATCTTGTGATAAAGTCCTGCATCTTTTGGCTAAATCCCCTTTTGAAATCAGCTGGAGTTTTGCCCAATTAAGTCCCGAGTAAGAGGCTGTAGAATTTGGCTATTGTGAATTTCCATCAAGAAAGTGCCTCAGCGTGAATTACATTCAGTGAGGAATTGAGCATTTTGTATTAGGAGGGATTTGCTTTCCAAGTCTTCCAAATCTATCTGGGGAGCTAAGATCATGACAGTTTCCCAAGAGGACTCCTGGGGCCCAGGGAGTATCTTATGGTAATTCTTTGACATTCGTGCTTGGTGTTTGGGTAGCTGCCCAGATTTTGAAACGCCATCCACTGTAGTCTGTTTTGTGCACGGAGTCTTTCCAGATGAGCTCAAGGGCACATGTGAGCCTACCTAAAGTAGCAAATAATCTTAACTAAACCAGATCTTTACTAACAGAGTTGGCTTTGTATCTTTTTCAGTGTTACGGCCCCAGTCCTTTATTCAGCATGCAGAATTCACTGACAAGAAACCACCATTGGACAAAATCCTCCCACACAGGGTCCTTGACAAAGGTAACCGCAAAATGCCCCTCAGCTGATGCTGTGCTGTGGAATGTGTAACCAGAAACTCTAAGGGACCTTGTAGTGACAACAGCATCAATATATTAGCTGATATTAAAAAAATAAATAAATCCAGGTCACGTAACGTAAATGTAAATATCTCTGTTTATAGGCTTTATATTGTGTATACCCCTAACTGTATGCAGAAACAGAAATATGTTTGTAGTATAAGGTTACCAGATTTTTTCCAATGAATCTGGGGACACTTTTCAACTAAATAGATGGATTTTGTCAAGGGACTGATTTGTAAATCCAGGGACTGTCCCCAGGAAACGGGGATGTCTGGCAACCTTAGTGTAGTAGAGAAAAATACTGACCACTCTACATATAAATGTGCAGGGGGGAATGGCTGGATGAAAAGCCAATTGTATAGTGTTTTCCCGCCCTAGAATCCATGTTTGGAAATGATTAGGCACATGCATGTGTGTTTTTGGTCTGTAACACTTTTGTTTTTCACTTGTAAGTATGGTTACTATGGCTTTTAGCATGGGAAGCAGAAACTCTTAATTAAAAAGATAACATTTATAGTGTTGGTTACTAGTAAAAAGATCAGACAGATGTAAGGATGAACATGGCCGGTTGCTGCTAATGACAGTGTTTTCTCACAGCACAGCACAGCATATGGATTGTCATCCTTGAAATGTAGCTTCCACAACACTAGCAAATGATAGGCTTTTGACATATTTGGCTACCCTCATTAAATTCTGCCAGGGCGTCTGCTGAGCTTCCCAGTGTAGGACTGCTTCCCAAAATGCCATTTGGAGTCACAAATGAAAACCAGATCCTGAGCCAGTTTTATACAAGTGCAACCCATCAAGCTAGAGAGGTACTGTCCCTTCCTGACACATATATGCTCCAATTCACTTATGTGGATTTTGTTTAAAAATTGCACTTCTAGTGCCAGACCTAGAAGCAGGGTATTATGAGGACAAATATCATCATCATCATCATCATTCACTTTATTAAAATGTAATGAAATTCCGGCTACACAGGCTCACAAACTAACAGACAAGATACAAAAGGAAAAAGGAAAACCACAAGTTCTCAATTTCCGGTTGTATATACTAGAAATAGTGAAGTTTTCCTATAGTGGGGTGGCTAACCTGTGGTTGGGTTACAATACCCATCAGCCCCAGCCAGCATGGCCAGTTACCAAGGATAATGGGAGTTGTAGTCCAATAACATATTGAGGGACACAAGTAACCTGTCACCGTTCAATAGCTTATAATTTTGAATCATACTGAGCATCTGATTAGGAAACACATTGCCTCATAAAAGAACAATATCATACAGAAACATTAATTGAATTTTGACCAACATTTGCATAAACCACCTAATTGCATTTTCCTGCAAAAAAAATACATATTTAAGTTAACAAATGCCACACAATAGTAGTGTGAGCTTTTTGTACTCGTTGAAAACAAATCTTGTGGTATGCAGGAGAAATGCTTCTTTTCTTTCTGACTAGCAAATTTTTTATGTTACTTCATAGAAAAAAAACAACCACCCTATGCCCTAATTATAATGTTTTCAATATTATCTGCTCAGCCACACATGGCAAGGCTATTACACAAAGCTTGAGTTGAACAACAATTTTAATGACTTGCAAGGTTAGCCGTTTTGTATAAAAATTATAAATAGCCATGCACATAAGTCAACATTTATTAACAGATACAAATCTAAAATGCATTTAAACATAAACATGATGCTGAAATATCTTTTTTTAATTGCCTGACAATTAAATGTCTGCCCAAATAAAAGCCTTGTGGGGATGATGATGCTTAAACATTAGTAAAGAACACCAGGAACCAAAACTGCTTTAATAATAATATAAAAACAATTTTATTATTTATATGCTGCCCATATATGCCCCAGCCACCCCGGACAGCTCCCAACAAAATATTAAAAGCACAATAAAACACCAAACATTAAAAACTTCCCTATATAGGGCTGCCTTCAGATGTCTTCTAAAAGCTGAATAGTTGTTTATTTCCTTGACGTTTGATGGGAGGGCGTTCCACAGGGTAGGTGCCACTACCGAGAAGGCCCTCTGCCCTGAACTATTTTGCCTTCAACATTGTCACATCAGAGGGATGATGACATAAAGAGGCCCAAAGATGCTCCAGTAGGACATACAGGGATATATAGCCTTTAAGGCATGTAGAGACCTAGAAGTTAAGTGCTTGAGCATCTTGCATTGTGCCCTTAAGGCTCTCAAACAACATGTGTCCAAATAATTGCTGGTGTGGGGTAGGGGGAATTGTCTAAATAAATTTAAAAAATATTATTTGCATGAAACAGGCATTCCTCCTGACCACAGATATACATGCACATCACAAACAACATGCTTTGTGGTGCCCTGGTGATACTTCAAGAGGTGGTGGGAAAGAGAAATATACAAAATAATGGTAACTTCAGAGGGAGTGTGTTCGTTTTCACAAATTTGCATAACCACTGCCACAAAACATTTCCCGATTCAGGCACAACCCGGCCTTAGTGTGGGAAAGGAACTCCCTCTCTAATAACAGTGACATGTAGCCAAAGATGCGAACAATCAGCTACAGATTCACTCTTAAAAACATCAGATCAAACAGTAACTCTGATCAGTGATAAGTGCAGAAAGGCCCTTCACATAAGACCAACCAACCACTCCATCACAATGGAAGTTCTTTGAAATCAGTGAAGAGTCCTAGTAATCAATAGTGCATGGTGGTGTGTGGAATGCTCTCCCCTAATAAGTGGATTTTCAAGGGACTCTGGGCTCGATGCTGGTAGGATAGGCTTTCAGGAATCAAGGAACTTTGTATTTCCTTCCAAATAGGCACAAACTCAGTAATACCCACAGAGATTGTAAGATGGAGAAGACTGAAGAGAGAAAGCTCAAGACACTTGCTACACATGCATTTTCCCAAGAAAGCTAAAGCAAGATTTGTATTTCTTTCAGGGTAGAAGCTTAATTGCCCAGCACTGACCTGCAAGCAGCTAAGCTGGCGGAGACAATTTAGCCTAGAGCTAAAGGACCTTCTTGCCCCCAGACTTCAGCCTGCTGGGTCACTGAACAAATAATGCTTGCCTGGGATTTTGTGCTTTGCATTCTGTTAAAACGATCCAGTTGTTTGTGCTTTCTTATCCGCCTCAAAGCATTCTGCATTTCATTTCATTTCATTCTTGTTATCCTTACGGTATATGGAGGATTTTGAACAATTGCTTATTATTCCTTAAATACTCAGGTTTTAGAGGACATTCGTTGTTATTCCCCCCCCCCCAAATATTCCTTGGCATTCTCCATGTGGAATATCTCACATGTGGACACACCAACATTTTTAAGTTAACTGCAAACTCCAACGTGGAGTCTTAGCCTAACAGCTGTACATTGTTCTTATGATATCACATCAGATGTCACAGTCCGGTCTACGGGCGAAGTCCCAGCTGAGGATGTCGGGACCGGGGGCAAGGTGGCGGGGTGGGAGCAGGAACGAGAGTCCAAAAGTCAGGGGTCCGAGGGTCAGGAAGCAAGGAGTCACAAAGTCAAGGGTCCGAGGGTCAAGAAGCAAGGAGTCACGGGACTTCCGGGGTGGCGCCATCGGTAATGGCGGACTCCCTCTGATCTGGAGGGATCAGCTCCATGGGAAACGGGTCTTTTCCGCTACGGCGAAGCGGGGACCCATTCAAAAATCACAGGCGGATGGAGCCTGTGACCATGGGACTCAGCGGGCACCTTTAGCGCCCCCCAACCCGCAAAGGAACCCACTAACGGGCTCCGGAGCGAAGAGGGGGAAGTGGCGCGGTGCTGAGAGTCAACTGCTTCTTCCATGGAGTGAAGCCACACAGCCGTTGCCGGAGAGCGCTGCCTTTTTCCTGGGACAATTTGGCTTTTAAAACAATCACCCGTGAGTACTTAAATTTCGGACAATTGGACTTTAAATAAGGATTTGTGAGCTGAAAGGAAAATTGGACTTAAAAGTTTATTTTAATTTGGCACTGAAACGGGAAGGTCTAAACAGGAAGTCAGCCTTCCGTTTCTTTGTAGATAGATTAAAGCAAAGACATGGCAAACTAGAGTTCTGAAAATCGCTTGTAAAGGATCAACTTCCATCATTTTAAATTGTTGAACCCCCTTCAGAAGCAGGAGAAGAGGGGGGATTTTTTTCGGACTGTTTAAACCTGCAGAAGTGAGTGTAAAGCAAAGTAACTTTCCACCGTCTTGATCCTGGAGCGGGGTGTCAGGACTGACGTTTTTTGAAGCTCATTGACCAGAGACAAACGTTTCTGACAGATAGCTAAAAGAAGAGAAACATAGTGACTTCATTGTTCCCCTTCGCATCTTAAAGGAACAAATATTGACAAAATATCTGAAAAAGGAAACTTTGTTGTTAGATCTGTTTTTAAAAGAAAAAAACAAACAGAAGTTCTTCCCCTAGAGGGAGCCTGTGAAACTGTAACCAATTCTGAATCGGGGAGCTTGCAGCTGTCACAGATTATGATCGTGGGAATAGACTTCTGACCTTGCAGGACAATGTATTCAGAAGCTCTGTTGTGTGTTTTCTGTAAAACAAGTGCCCTACTGGAACAGCTACATGAGAAGACGGATTTTATGACTGATGAGATCAGAAATTTTGGACAGGCAGTGGGAAATTATATAGAGCCCACCCAGGAATCAGATCAGGAGTGTGCCCTGACAGAACAGATGAAGGAAGAGGATGTTTCTGAATCTTGGGCGCCAGAGATGGAGGGAGCTGTGGCCCAGCAGGAACACGAATTCTTGGATTTGACAAATGAACTTGGTAAAAGCCAGATTTGGAAAGATAAAGTTTGGTTTGGTTTGGAAATGGGGGGTTGGATAGACCCCCCTATGCAGGGAGGTTTGGACTTTTCAAGTCTGGCAATGGGCCGTGAGATGTTTGGGGTTGTGGGGGCTCTTAATTTTGGAGGGACTTTGAAACATGTTCTTAAATACCACATGGAGCTTAGTCTGGACTATGGAAAAGGGGCTGATTTGTCGAGATGGGTCAAAAGCATTGTCAAGCTGGAGTTCCCAAGAGTGAAAGGAGCAGGAGATAAAGGAAAATACAGCTATAAATATGAAGAAGAGCTGCGGAAGGGACATGGAAGGGACTTAAGGGCCTCGGACATAAGATTGCCAGGTTAATGCGCTAGATTGATGAGATAGAAAGGACTGACAAAACCCAGGACCAGGAGGAAGAGACGCTGGATGAAGATTGGATTGTTCCTTTTTTGTTACTTTTTTATTAGGATTGTTTTATAAAATTGATGAATGTTAGAAAAATGTTGGAACGAAACTATTTGGCTTTAGCAAAAATGTTTAAAGAATTATGTAAGAATATTATGGTTATGAGAAATTGGTAAAAATAAGATTTAAGTTTTAAGCTTTAAGGTTTTTATAGTAAGATAAGATTAAAATAGAGTAAGGTAAAGTAATGACAGAATATTATGAAGTATGGAAAGGATTTGCTGCGACAATTAATAACCAGGATACAAAAAAAGGGAGGAGGAGGAGGTCAAAGAAAGAAGGAAATGACAGTTAAGGATTTGAGAATATTGGATTTGTTTTTAAATGTTTGTGGTATATTTTTATTTTTTGAGCGTGTTGTGCTATTTTTTGATTTTGATTTTTATTAATCTGTATTGTTTGACTGTGGTTTGCTTGTTTTTTTGTTTTTTCTTTCTCTTTTTCTTCTTTGTTTTCTTTTGTAATTCAAAAATTTTCAATAAATATCATTTAAAAAAAAAAGAAGGAGCAAGGAGTCACGAAGTCAAGGGTCCGAAAGGCGAGAAGCAAGGAGTCACGAAGTCAAGGGTTCAAGGATCAAGAAGCAAAGAGTCAAGAAGCCAAATGCAGCAAAGCAGGAAGCGTGTTGCTGCGGCAAAGAGCCGAAGGGAAATGCTGACCTTATATCCCTTCCCGGCTCTTGCCACCAGGTGCAGTGAGTTACCAAGCGGCCTCACCTGTAAGGACGCGGCTTGCCTCTCCAGAACAAACTTAGGAAGGCCCCAGTCCTGCGAAGCCCTACTGCTCACAGGGCCTGTCTCCTGCATGCACTCCTGACAGCTAGTCCACTAGGGCAAATGGGGCATTGGCTCATCAACCTCAGTCTGCTCTCAGCCAGCACCCGCCTTCTAGTTGACAAATAGAACAGACGGTGGCACTGCCTGTCAGCTCCCTAATCTTTAGTCTCAGAGGGAAAAATACTAGAATTAGCTGTGCCCGTCACTGACTCTGGCTCCACCTACTGTGTGTGTGTCAATTATATATGTTTTGCTACATTGACAAACATTTGAAAGCATACGACATATAGGATAAATGACTTTCTAGGAGCAAACCTCAATGTAGAATGGCATTGTGTGTGTGTAAGGAAAATGGAGAGAAAGATGTAGATAACATGCACCAAATTTAAGCATTATTTTATTTCTCCCAGTCTTTGTTTTACAATACGCTGTATCAAATAGTTCCTCAGTGGAAATGTGTTAAGAAACTGGCAGCTGTCTAAGCAGGATCGCCCTGAGCATTTGCAGGTGCTGCGTGTTGGTATTTTATAACAGTGCTTTACTGATATTACAATGCGTGGTGCAGCTTGACTTGAGATACCACAACATGTCCAGGCTAGCTTTTTAATAGAGCCTTTTAAGCATTTCATTGTAAAATGCTCTATGAGGAATTGAAGCATTTATCATGTTGGACTGAAACATTTCTTAAGCAAACATCCCTAGTTCCTGTCCCTTTTCCCTCACGTCATTATTTTCTCCCCCTCTCTTCCTCGCGTAGGAACAAGGATCGGCAGTGCAAACGGATACCTCACCCTGACACACTGCACATTTAGCTTTAATTTGACCTGCCACCACAATTACGAGCTAGATTTTAGAGCTCTCAGAGAGCAGCGCCATCAAATAGTAATGCCTGCTTACTGCCTTCCAGGCCCGTTCCTCCTCTAATGGTATATTTACAAGCAAACGAGGGCTCGGAAAGGTGTTTCTCCTGAGTAAATAGATGGCAAATATAGAAGATTCTAAATGAGGTTTTCAGCCCAGCTGGTTGACCTTATGAATTCTGTCAGCCAAATGGTCGCCAGTGTAAATAACATTCATTTTTCTTGGTGTCAGAACGTTGTAAGTTTAGACTGATCTAAGCATTGCTGCATATGCTCTGTTCCCCCTGAGTAAAGGACCTCACGGACTGCTTCAGCTCATGGTCTGAAGGAACATACCTCATCTGTTTTACATTTCCTTTGTAGCCTGCTCTGGAGGCTAATGGAGAGCTTTCGGGCAGCACTGCTAACAGAGTAGACTAAGTGATGAAAATCCCGGTGGAATTCAGACTTCCTCAATGCTTATATATGTCTGTAGGGCAATTGTGAGTTAATAATCTTTTCCTGAAACCACTTTATAGTTAATGTGTATTCCCCCCCCCCCCCGCTCTTAGCATTGTTCCCCTCTTTCCCAAAGGAAATTTCCTAAACCTTATTGCAAGCACATACCACAGCAAATGGTCAAGTAATGAAAAACGTTATCAGGTTTGTGGGGCTCTCTCCACTTTATTAAAACGGAGCGGAACAAAGAAGTTTCTATGAATATTTAAACAGGTGCATTTTAATAAAAATTAAATGCGAAGCAGACACTAATTAGAAAGGAAATATTTTAATGACGGTCCATTATTTAGCCATGTAAAAACACGAGCGGCCTAAACTCGGTGAGAAAAAATGGTTCTCAGGACCAGAGGGGCAAAACAAGTTGAAGGGAGAGAATTAGCTGGCTGCCAACATCTCAGACCTTTAGCTTTGAAGTCATCCAGCCTGTATCTGTTACCACCAAACATCTGCCCAAGAACAACTTGCGTGCCACTGAAAAACAACTACTACTACTACTACTACTACGACTTCTGAGGAAGCATTTATTTCTGCTCCTTCCACCATACTCTGTCTTCTCCAAGCCAGGCAACTTTGGTTCTCTTCAGGTTTAAACCCTGAGGTAAAATGTCATCCCCTCTCCGCCCCCACCCCCCGGAAAACACTTAAAAGCAAAGGCCACACAATGAGGCACTTGCTACAAACCTCTTCTTTCCTTCCTCTTGAAAGATCAAATAGTTTACATTCATTTGAACCCTGAGGAAGGTATTTTGTTTATTGAGCAATGTAAGAAAGCAGGAGTTACTGATATGATTGATGAGGATACTTTTGCACTTTAGAAGTAAATGCTTTTTAAATAATGCAATAGCATTTCGGGATGATTGATGCGCTAAGTATGTTGGATTCTTAACATGTCACATATCTGGCATATTTCTATGATCATTTTAGTCATAAAAATGGTTTGAACAAAATAATGCTTTTTAGCATATTCTGAGAAGGTAAGGGTGCGTACATGTTTTACTATAGCAGTCTGTTGCCCACAGTTTGGCTAAAGTTGCATTATTTCATTATTTCAGAATTAAATAATTTATAAAAGCTGGAGGCAAACCAACTAAAATAATGGCATACTGCATTAGGATGTCTTCTGTACTCATGATTTCCTCCTCACATGAGCACATAAGGATGTTAAACCTATTCCTCGCCCTTCATTTCCTGTGAAGTAGGGTTGCCATACGTCCGGAATTTCCCAGACACAGTTGGGATTCGACCCTCGTAAATTGTGTCCTGGCAGAAATCGCTGGCATGACTGGTAAAATCCTGATTTTGGCAAAAACCCATGGATTTTGGCAAATTATATATATATGCTCAACAACTTTTGTGTCCGGATTTTCAAATACGTATAGGCAACCCTGTATGAACTTTCTAATGAAATACCGGGTTGGGGTCAGACTAGCAGAGCCATCCTAACCCCTGTTGAAGGACAGCAGAAGGCGTTAAGATGAGGCAGACACATTCCTCTGGTGGCTCTGCCCAGCAGGGCAGGGCATCCAACCTGGAGGCACCCAGCACACCTGAAGAAAGCTCTACTGAAAGATTTACTGCCTGCAGTACAGTGCTACCCAGGGTTACAGATGCTTCAGGTTACAGACGCTTCAGGTTACAGACTCTGCTAACCCACTGATTTCAATGTGACACATGTCCAACTAGTTTAGCCCAGGTCCAGTCCACAGCTTTCAGCTTGAATATACGGTAGTTGCACAATCTCCACTGTACCGGAAGTTTGCATGAGACTTTTGCTACATATGATTTCTTACCAGAACTGCCTCTAACATGAAAAAGTTACATCATCATCATCATCATCATCATCATATCCAGATGTAGCTTTATTCCTTTTCTCTATATTGCAATATAGATAAGCTATTTTCTTACTCGCAGTTGGTTCTCTTTAGCACGTAGCATAGCAGGTCTCTTTAAGGATGTTTGCTTGCTTGCTTGCTTTCAATGTGTCATTTCCACCCATTGCATTGTGACTGAACTACATGGGCTGTTTTTAGTACAAAAGCATTTCCCTAAAGCAGGTGGCTGTGTTTGTTAATATTTCTTTTTCCAAGCTTATTCATATTATCACTTTGAAGTGATCATGTGGTAAAGTCTTTGTAGGCTGCTTTTCTTGGGCGGGTTGGGAGGGTTACATTAAGATGTGGCCCGTGAATTTTCTTACATATATTGAGAGTAAAAGATAACTCAATTGAACCAACATGCTGTCAGCTACCATACATACAGAATGCCATAGAATCTGTTAAATACAATGGACGAGTTAAATACTCTGTCTTGAAACCAGGTGTCTCCTACCTCGATTAACATTGTTAAGTGTTGTTTATTCATTTACAAAAGTATTTATGTACCACTTTTGCAAGGCAGAGTACAAGCTCTAATGTTAAACAATAAAATCACATTACAGTGGTACCTCGGGTTAAGTACTTAATTTGTTCTGGAGGCCCTGAAACTGTTCTTAACCTGAAGCACCACTTTAACCAATGGGGCCTCCTGCTGCCTCCACACCGCCGGAGCACGATTTCTGTTCTCATCCTGAAGCAAAGTTCTTAACCCGAGGTACTATTTTTGGGTTAGCGGAGTCTGTAACCTGAAGCATATGTAACCCAAGGTACCACTGTAATATAAAATAAGATGCAACTGATGAGCACCATTAATTAATTCCTGATGCTAATCAATGGCTACTAGTCATGATGTCCCACCTTCACCACTGGAGGTGGTATGTCTCTGAATACCAGTTGCTGGGAATCATAAGTGTGGAGTACTATTAGCCAGATTTTATTGTTTATACGTAATGGCCATCACAATACAGTATGAGCACAAGCATACTATTGTGCTTAGGTCCTGCTTGCAGGCTTCCGATAGACATCTGGTTGGCCACTGTGAGAACATGATGCTGGACTAAATGGACCCTTGGCCTGACTTGGCAGGCTTTTCTTATGTACAGTGGTACCTTGGGTTAAGTACTTAATTCGTTCTGGAGGTCTGTTCTTAACCTGAAACTGTTCTTAACCTGAAGCACCACTTTAGCTAATGGGGCCTCCTGCTGCCGCCGCGCCGCCGGAGCCCGATTTCTGTTCTCATCCTGAAGCAAAGTTTTTAACCTGAAGCACTATTTCTGTGTTAGCTGAGTGTGTAACCTGAAGCGTATGTAACCTGAAGTGTATGTAACCCAAGGTACCACTGTAGTTTAAAAAACAACAACCCAGAAAAGATTTGAGTGCACAGGAATGTTTTTAACAAGCGCCAAAACATCAGCATTGTTGCTTGCCACAGCAGGTGTTTCCATAGGAAAGGGGAGGCTTTCCTCTGGGTTGCCGCTAACTGAGATTGTGGCACATCCACGAGGGCCTCCGCAGATGAGTGCAATGCTCGGACCAGGCAGCAGGGATAATAATAATAATAATAATAATAATAATAATAATTTATTATTTGTACCCCGCCCATCTGGCTGGCTTTCCCCAGCCACTCTGGGCAGCTTCCAACAAAGATTAAAAATACATTAAAATGTCAAACATTAAAAACTTCCCTGAACAGGGCTGCCTTCAGATGTCTTCTAAATGTCAGGTAGTTGTTTATCTCTTTGACATCTGATGGGAGGGCGTTCCACAGGGTGGGCGCCACTACCGAGAAGGCCCTCTGCCTGGTTCCCTGTAGCTTTGCTTCTTGCAAGGAGGGAACTGCCAGAAGGCCCTCGCCGCTGGACCTCAGCATCCGGGCAGAACGATGAGGGTGGAGACACTCCTTCAGGTATACTGGGTGTATACTGGATGGGATGGGTATTCATCTTAATGCACACTCTCTTCACCAAATCAGATTCCTAGCCATGGACAAGAGGAGGAAGCAAAAGAGAAGGGAAGGACATCTGGGATATGACTATGCACACACATGCACACACAACACCTACATCTGTTTTGATGTAACAGCTGTGGCAGATCGTAAACAGCATTGAACAGGGAACATAAGGACAGCTGCCTCATAGTGAGTCAGATCATTGGCCCATCTAGGGCAGTATTGTCCACACTGACTGACAGTGGCTGAAAAAATATGTGCTTTAAAGCATGTTTCAAAAGAATAATGTGAGGAAACCAGCCAGGCACTAACAGGAAGAGCATTCCAAATATGTAGAGAAATGTGTGGTGCTTGACAAGAAGACCAAAGTAGCAAACATCAATAGCAGAAGCTACAAAATATAGTGAGAATCCAGAGATGATCATAGAGAGGACCAGACTATTAAAGCCTCTGAAATTAAGGAAAAAATAAGTTTAAACTGGGTGCAAAATGCAGGTTGGTTGGTTTTTTAACTACTTCTGCACCTGCGCCTTGAATCAGCCCAGATATTAAGAAAGCAAAGCTTCTCCTAGCAGTATTGGGGTTTTAAATATATATATATCATTTAGCAGAAGAGTAGATTCGGTAAGGAGACATAGAGCCTCATCACACATTTACAGTATGCTCTGATGGAGGGGCAAAGGAGTAACCTGACATCTCAGTTCCTGACTGCCATGCATTCAGTTAAAGATTGGAAGAGAGCCCACTGGGAACATGTGGTTTAATCTCTGAACTGCAAACCAGGATAGGAAACCAGAAAACAGCTTTGTATTGTTATCAGTGATTAAATCATAGTTTCCCAGTGGGGGGGCAGAGTACATCTGCTGCGCTAGGAAGATATACAGCTGAATGCACAGAGGTTGGAGGTGGGGGGTAACATGCATATTCCCACGGTTCCCCTTCCATGCATTCACTTGAATGTGTGTGTTTTTAGGGCAAATGAAGTCTCAGGCTCAAAATTACAAATGGCTAGAGTGGGGTAGCTGGCTCAACTAGTGAAGGACAAACTGGGCAGGGCAGGTTTGTGTACAGGTGGGTGCCATTGCTACTGTATATAAGGAAGGACTCCTCTGCGATTGCGCCAGCCAGTCAGCCAACAGAAATCTCACCGGACAGATCTATGCCTACAGGGAAGAGTAGTTGGCTCCATAATCAACATTGTTGTGTCATGTGTTTAATATTTTTCATTCTTCTTGGTGGCTGATTACAGTTTGTATAGCTCAAAATGAAAACAATTTTTAAAATATTGAGAGAACCAGGAAATGAACAAGAGAGGGTTTAGGAGGAAGATGCATTTAAAAAATAATAATTGTGTTTCTCAGTGTTCAGAACACCTTTTCTTTGCTGAGTCCTTAATCTAGATATTAATACTTTTTCTTTCTTTCTTTTTTAGCTTAAGGGTGAATTACTTTACAAAACTTCTTTGTGATTATTATTCAGTTGTAATTTTCGGTTCAGTAACATTGTACAACTATATCTCAAGGCCATGTCGTCACTACCTATCTTCATGATCTTATATATATATGAAGTCAACTCATCTGGATCTCCATGAAATACATCCTTGAAATGTCACACGCAGTTTGTTAAACCACAAGGTCATTTCTGTTCTCTTGGCACTGGCCAATTGGTAGATTACACAAAACTGTGAATTTCTAACTCACATAAAAGCTGCCACATGAGATCATCTCAAAGATCCATCAGGTCCAATAGCCTGCCCCTGGAACTGGCCTTTGCCCAATGTTTTAGAGAAAAAGGTGAAAAGAACTCAGCATAAAAATATTTTATTTTTAAGCTACAGGCAGCCTAGTAGTGCTTGTGCTCAGCTGGTGATCATTATATGCCCTGAAGCATGGGGACAGATAACCCTTGAGTTTTTTGTGTTAAAAAAATAAAATCTTCTTGGCGGAGCTTATTCGCTACTGTATCTAATCCTTCTTTTGAATTTTACTAAGCTATTCCCCTCCACAATATGTTCTGTGGCTGCTACAAAAGCCTAACAATTTCTATCCTACTAGGATTATTTTCCATGAGGATACTACTTTGTTTCAATTTTCCATTATTCTCACTTAAAAAACAACAACAGTCTTTACTAGGGCAATGGACATGAAGCATAGGCGATTTTTCCAATTGTCCTGCTCCTAAAGTTAGAGAGCACTGCAAATGAATGCTGAAGACACATGCTGGTGTGCATCTATTCTTTCAACTGAGGACTGATTTAGTACATGGTGTGGTGGTACTTCTGCTCACTCTATTGAATTGCTGTCTCCATGGTGGAGACATATCAATGGAGCCAATGGTTTAGTTCCTTCTTACGCCAGTTTCATCCTCTCTTGGCTTCAAGATTACTCTACAAAAGAGTAATTTTGCATTTTCAGTAGATCTAGAAAGCGTCCTTTCACTTGACAGGTTCAGAAAAAGGTGTATTCTGCTCTTCAATCCACAGGTTTGAGGGTCTGAGAGTGGTACTTAATATATTAAAACACAAATTCAGCCTCTATATGTAGACATTATAGGAGAGCCCTGTAAGGTAAGGTAAAAGTAAAGGACTCCTGGACAGATTAAGTCCAGTCGAAGGTGACTATGGGGTATGGCGCTCATCTCACTTTTCAGGCCGAGGGAGCTGGCGTTTGTCCCCAGACAGCTTTCTGGATCATGTGGCCAACAGGACTAAACTGCTTCTGGTGCAACGGGACACTGTGACAGAAGCCAGAGCGCATGGAAACGCTGTTTACCTTTCCGCCACAGCAGTACCTAGGACCCTGGGTCAATTACTGTTTGGAACAGAGTCTAGACTGAATCATGCTCCCTCACGTCCTCAATTCATCCCTTGCCAAAGTGAAGGGGGCATTTCACAAGGGACTTACCATCTAAATTTGATATGAAATAGGAATTTTATTCCTTTATTATTTTAGTTTTGATCCTCCTCTCCATAAGACATCTTAGCATTCTAGCACCACCACCCTGCTCAGTCCCTGACCCCAATTTGATATTTGGAAGACATTTTTATCCTACCCTCATTAAATGACAAAACAGCTAGGGTAAATACAATTAGTTTTCTTGTTGGATCATGGTTCTTCCCCCCCCCCCATCTGTATCTGATTATTATTATTTCACTTCATTCATCGCCTTATACCAATGCGTCAAAGAGATCTACAAATAAAAACCCAATACAATTTGATAATGATATTTCTAAATGACACAGTCAGCCATACCACTAAAATTAATCACAATAATCACCTCCATCTCCCCCAGCAACATAAGCACAATTACTATTGAAATTAAAAAATTATTGTCCTGGAATGGAGCTACGAGACAGAAGCAAGCTAATGGGTTTGCTACTGCTTTTTCTATTGAAACAAATTATTCAAGTTCTGGAGATATGCACTATATGCATATTAACCCCACACTTGCAAGCGATGACTGGATTCAGGTGCTGTTCTTCTGAGCAGGGACACAGTTTCGTGAGATGAAGAATGTAACCGATTAGGTTTTGCTCTTGGGCATTTAAATCCAGAAAATCAGGGACAGCATATGTAAACAAAACTGAAGTAAATGCATAAATGCACAGTCACCTGAAAAATAGTTACATGTTTCATCAGGATTGAATAGCTAGATAGAAGGTGTCCCTATGTAAACTGAATCCTAAGGCTGGTAAGAACCAAGGTCTACTTTGTTGAATGGTTCTTGCTTCAGAATATGTATGAATAACATTGCAGCTTTATGATACAATCTCATACCTGTCTATGAAGAACTATGTGCCACTGAGTTCAGTCAGACAAGTTGCTATAGGATCACATATAAATTGAGACCTATCACAACAAAGTTCTGTTTGTCCACCACCTTGTTGTGGAGTTTCCAAACAACAGGCAGAATCTTAGCAGACTATTCTTTAATATTCTGTTCCTTTTTAAAATGGAATTTGCATTAAAACATTCTTTTTTCATGTTTGCTGGTACTTAGTTGAAAGATGATACTTGCAGCATTTGCTCTCTCCCAGCAAATACCTACCTGTTCAGCACCTTTTTGCCATATGGACTTCATTTTCCCTCACACCTGGCTACATTTATTTGTTATGAAAGGTTCATGACTGCATCTTATGTGACCTATTCCCATGATGAATAGAGCTAAATGTGTTTCCTGCTCTCCCAAATTCCAAATAAATGGCATAAAACAATCCATAGGTCCCCTGTGTAATATCTTGAGCCTACAAATGCAAGCTCAATAAGTCAAAAAGAAGGCATATTTGCTGCTTTCCATTAACTTGAGGTACAAAAGGAAAGTAATAATAATAATAATATAAAAAACCACGCTCAACAACCAGCACAGTGCACCAAAGGGCACCTGAATTGTACATGGAACTGTTGTTTTCACTGAAACAGGACTTACAGAGAAACATATTGTATTTATATCTATCAGTTGCAACTAAATTCCTAAGGCTGTTAAAACCAGAAAAAGTACACCATTTCAAACCAGATTTCAAATACAAAGACTGTCAAGTTACTGGATTAAACGATTGTTTATGGATGTGTGGGTCCAGGTGTGCCAGCTCCCGGGGGCCAAGCTGCTTGGGGCACCCTCAATATCTTCTGGGAGGTCCCCCCCAACATTGAGGGGGTGGAGAAGGCTGAGCATGGAGCTGAGCATGGAGCCGAACGTGGCACAGCTTCAGTGACCAGCTCCTTCTCCTCTACCTCCTGCCATGGAGGGGAAGAAGGGTGGAAGCAACCTCCCACTGGTGGCAGTGCCACATTCAACTCCACCCTGGTTCATCCCGACGTGCTGACAGCAAGCACACAACATCAGGACGTTGTGTCACGTGTGATATCACATGTGTGATGTTGCCCCACCCCAATCACCCTTGCAAGCTGACACCTCTGTGTGGGTCAAATGTTTATGCATTGCAGCTGAGCATGTGGCAAAGTGGCCAGCTGATTGCTCTTCCATGTGCCCAGCTGCAAGATGCCTACATAATTGCATTGGCCATGAATCATAGAATCATAAAACTGTAGAGTTGGAAGTAGAGACCCGAGGATCATCTCTTCCAACCCCTTGCAATGCAGGAATCTCAACTAAAGCATCCATGACAGATGGCCATCCAACCTCTGCTTAAAAACCTCCAAGGAAGGAGAGTCTGCCACCGTCCAAAGGAGAACATGTGTCCATCTTCCATCATCCCTGATGGACATGAAGACTGGAGCTGATAGGAGCTTGAGTCCAACAACATCTGGAGGGCATTATAGACAACATTTTTGCAGCAGTGGAAAAGCCTTCAATTAGCATTATGGATGTGCAGAATCATCTCTGATGATAAGCTATAGGAGTGCTGTCAGAAGGTAGCTCCAGGGGCCAAGCTCCAGGTCTTTCCTGAAGGTGCATGAGGCTAAGCCACCACCTTGCTGAAGCAAAGCAGGTCTGAGTCTGATCAGTGCCTAGATGAGAGACCACCTGGGAACCACATGTACACTGCCTTGGGTTCCATGATGGAAGAAAGCTGGGATAGAAATTTAAGAAAGGGGGAAATGCTAAAAATAAAATACAATAAAACAACATCATCATCAACAAATAGAGGCAGGGTAGACTAAACAATCAACCAGCTTTGAAACATTAAAATGCCTGGGCAAATAAATAAGTTTTGACCCGTCACATAAAGCTTTCAAACACAACTGAGAGAAACCAAACATACATTTTTCACTATAATGTTGCCCTTACATACTTCAAAATATCAACATGTGTAAATTGACTAATACAATGTGACCAGTCTTTTACTTGTTTCATTTCAGACTATTAGCTCAACATTATTTGATGCATCACTATTATTTAACAAAGAAAACCGATGGTTATGCTCATTTCTATGTTTTTTCTCTAGCATGCATTTTCCCCCATCTTTGGCAAGGTTCCCATTCTGACTGAAGCTTTCCCACATTCTTTTTACTTAAATGAGCTCTCTCAAGTGTGGATTTTCAAGTATGTCATCTGAAACCACCCCACAAAATAGTGGTTTTAAGCTTTTGGCGCTGTTTCCTCTGCTTTTTCAATTGCGTTGCCATACACCCGGGTTTTCCCTGACATTTTGCCAATACGGCAAAATACCCTTCTGATGACATTTTTAAACCCAAAAACCAGAACATGTCAGGAATTTTCCTGACATATGGCAAGCCTATTATCCCAGTAATCACTGCAAACAACCCTGTAATGTAGGCCAGTACTAGCCATATTGCCAAGATGCAATCTTGTATTCCCATAAATGTCAATGGGCATATTCATCAAATTCAGCAGGATTGTAACAGGCACCTCAATATAATCGACCTGTGGGGGAGTATATGTACTCAACCCATTTCAGTATTGCATGAATTCGTTGCAGACAACATCTACAAATAAAAGATTCCTGATAGTTTAATTAAGCGATGCCATCAACTGTAGACAATCGCAGAGATATAGACACAACACATAGGCTAATAACTGTTAATCATATGTAATAGAATAATGATATCATTCAAAAGGTAGAAATAAATCTATTGGAGTTCATATATACAAACTAGTGGCGCAGAACGTCAAGCCATGTATTCAAGTTAGGCGTCAAAGGTCAGTCTCACAATGGTTAATCAAAGGTTTCAACAGAAGACGTCTCAAAAGTCTAAAAAGTAAGGTTTCCTCCAATAGATTTATTTCTACCTTTTGAGTGATATCATTATTCTGTTACATATGATTTAACAGTTATTAGCCTACGTGTTGTGTCTATATTTCTGTGATTGGTTCTCATTGCAACACAGGGGTTTGTTCTTGGCGTCAGCTGTAGACAAGCTGGAAGGAACACTCTAAAAAAAAGTTTCTGAAAATATTCAGCTGATGAAATTAGCCTATTCTGCAAAGTCCAACCAACTCAAGAGCGGCTTTTGCAAAGCTCAAAAGTACATAAAGCAGCCAGGGGTGGAGGAACGGGGCACTGTGGGGGGGAACCACCCTGGGTGTCTTCGCTGAGGGGAGGTGACATTTGGTGCGCCACCTGCCCGCGACTCCCAAGCCTACCCCGAGCAGTCAGGGGAAGGGGGAGCTGTGTTGCTTTGCCAGCGGCATTCCCCCCTTCCCCCTTCATTTTGACACCTGGGGGAGGCTTGGGAATAGCTGGCAGGGGGTGCACCAAATGTTCGCCTTTGGTGGCTCGCTCTGCCCCTGTGGGCAGCTTGTTCTGCCCCTGGCTGCAGGATGTGCACACCGCTCCGTGCACCTGAGCGGCTATCCCGCACATGGGAGGGCATCCTCCATGCCCCACCCCTGAGAGAGCACCCACCCTGGGTAGCGAGGGTATCAGGGAACTGCCATTGGCTCAGAGGCGAGAGGGGGAAGGGCAGATGGATTACAGAGAGCCTCCAAAAATCGTGGGAAGCAGCACTTTCTCAGCAGAGGAAGGAAGCCACGCCTCTAGTGGGGAAGAGCTGCAGGGCTCAGAGGATGCAAGGCAGTGCCAGGACACCTTGCCTGAGCAAAGCGGGGAGGAGGGAGGTCCCCCTTTACCCAAGCCTTCCTTGCGCAGTAGGCTTTCGTGCAGAGAGGGGAGGCGTCAGCTGGGGGTCAAGAGACTACTCTGCTGGGGAAAGTTTAAGGAATGCCCACTCTCAGATTCTGCTAGTGATTGAGCAAGACATGGAATAGAGGCATTCTGCATTGTAAATGTTTTTGCACCCATAATAAAGCCTTTGAAAAGACCAGTGAGGGATCTTGCCTGATTGCTCTCAAGCAACCACACCGATAGGCGTAACAGCGGGCATATGCTGAGCCGCTGAGAGCAGCTGAAGGAGAAGTGTGTAGAAGCCAGGTAAACAACTGCATGTGGAGGAATGTTTGCCATCCTTGGGGACCCCTTCCCTGCTCCCTTCCCTCAGCAAACCTGCTGTAGCCGGCAGCCCAGTTTGGAGAGTGACTCCTGAATAGGACATAACTGTAGGCAGCCACCTTGCTGCTTGTCCATAAAAGCAAGTCTAGACTAAGAGACGGATGTTAGCAGTTTGCAGGAAACTTCTTTCTTGTGAGATTTTGGGAGGGAGTTTGTTTGGGCCCTGCTTCAGATCCGGGATGGGTGGACAGGGTCCTGGGTGAGAGCCCAAAGGCTGAGAGGGTAAGGTATGTTCAAAGGAAAAGGAATTTATTTATTTGTTGCCTTTCCACAGTGAACTATGCTCAAAGCAACTTAACAAAAAACAACCACTTATCAAAATGCAAACCACTGGGGGGTGGGGGGAGAGAAGTCAGATTACAAAACATACCATAGGGCAAAAGTTAGGCAGGCACAGAATAAATTCAATATTACAAGAAGAATAATCTAGACTCAGCGGCGTAGTGTGGGTTGTCAGCACCCGGGGCAAGGCAAGTAATTTGCGCCCCCTAACCCCTAACCTGCCGCCGCTGCCAGCTTCTTCTTGCTGCTGCCTGGGCTGGTCTGGTGTGGTTCTCTCCCGCGCTCAGCGCTGTGCTGGGCGGCCGCTGCACTGTCCCTCCCCCAGATAGTCCCTCGCTCTCTCTCCGCACCGCACGCCTGGCACCCACCCCCGCCACAGTGGGCAGCGACCCAGCAGCTCGGATCGGATTCGCACAGCCAGCACTGCAGTGAGAGAGAGTGAGTGAGCCAGGTAGGGGCAGAGAGCTGCGAGTGCGAGCGCGCCAGGTTGCGGCCGGTGCGGCCGGCCCCCCCTGCACCCCCCATGCTACGCCACTGTCTAGACTTAGTACAGAGCAAAAAAAGAAAATTAAACAAACGTTCCAATTTGCTAGTAGTACTAGTGCTCTTCCCCAGTCTTCTTGGAAGTTCCAACTGCTAGCAGACGTCTAGCTCTATATTTAGCAATTTGTATTGATGTAAATGTTTGTAACATCTAACAGTATGCATTTTTTTGTAGCATTTGCTTAAGTTTTCTGTTGTTGCTTTCGTTTTATGTACACTGCTTAGAGTTACAGAAATGGCTAAGTAAATAATTAGCTAATGAATGGTGCCTTTGCCAACAATACCCACGAATATGCTCTCCACCAACCTTGACTTGCTTTTGCTCTTAGTCTTTGAGCAGGTCGGGCCCATGTCAAGCTTTTGCCTGCTGTGATAATGTTGCTCCTGTGGCATGGCGTGTTTCAATAGAAAGCCTCTTCATTCCTCCTGCGAAGGACGGCCATTAACGCACTAATGTTTTGTTTGAAGAAGTTAATAGTCTAAAATGGCCTTTGCTGTGGGGTTTCAATAATTGCTTGATTAAAATATTAGCAGCTTGCAAGCAGGTGACAAGGTGCAGTCCCTTGAAGGGAAGCCAGCTGATGCAATACGAGTGATGGAAATTAGATGCTGAACAATAATTTTAAAATATGCATATATATATATATGACATCATTATATAGGTACCTTGGAGAGGAAAGGCGGAATTCAAATTTAATGAATGAATAAACAAAAACTTGGGCTACACCATGTTGGCCCAAGCTCCACAAAGCCGGGAAATTGGAAGTTAGGGTTGATGGCTTAACACATATTATTCATGATCCGGACTGATTTGATTTGATTTATTACGTTTGTATCCTACCTCTCCACCAAGTAGCTAAAGGTGGCATAGGTGGTCCTCACAACTACCTTGTGGGATAGGTTAGGCAGGGAGATTGTGGGTAACTCAAAGTAAGTAAGCTTTATTGCTGAGCAGGGATTTGAACCCTGGTTACCAAGGTCCAAGTCCATCACTCTAGGTAAGGTTAGGGTGCACTGTTACTTGACTAACTTGGCTTCAATAGATCTGCTCTGAGTTAGGGTTGCCATATTCTGAAGAGCAAAAAAGGGGACACATTTGCCGACTTCTACTTTTAACTACGGATCGCTATGACGACTCTCATTTTAAAACCACCTACCAAATGTAGGCTATAGAAGCTGTGGTATGTTGCTAGTAGCAATGTTCTTAACTTCCAACCACAAAATAATAATAATACATATTGCTCCCTCGCTTGCCACATGAAAGTATTTGGGCTCATGTTCACATCTTTGTGAACATACGTGTGCACAGAACAATTTATTAAACTGTTTAACACATACATATGGACTCTCCTTAAGGGCAGGGGGGTGGTAACGCTTGCCCTCCCAGACTCCTTCTCCAAGATCTTGTAGTTGAGCTAGTGTCCTTTTAGATCGGCCACAGGAGAAGGGATTTATACAATTTGTAGCTAGTTTAAGATGCTGCTCTCTTGTGATTCTTTGCTGCACACTAGCTTTGCCAGGTGACTTAAATCTGAGTCTAATGCACTTGAAAAAAAATTTCCTGGGTTACTGCAAACCATGGGTAGGCAAACTAAGGCCCGGGGGCCGGATCAGGCCCAATCGCCTTCTAAATCTGGCCCATAGGAATCAGCTTGTTTTTACATGAGTAGAATGTGTCCTTTTATTTTAAATGGATCTCTGGGTTATTTGTGGGGCCTGCCTGGTGTTTTTACATGAGTAGAATGTGTGCTTTTATTTAAAATGCATCTCTGAGTTATTTGTGGGGCATAGGAATTCGTTCATTATTATTTTTCAATATATAGTCCGCCCCCGCCCCCCACACAAGGTCTGAGGGACAGTGGACCAGCCCCCTGCTGAAAAAGTTTGCTGACCCCTGAGTGTAAACAAACAAAAACAAACAAAAACAAAAAAACAAAAAAAAACCTGGACATTTTGTCAAATTTTTAAAAGCCACCCGGACAGAAATTTTAATCCTGAAAAAGAGAACGTGTCTTGGGAAAAGAGGACATAAGGCAACCCTATCCGAAAAGGACTTACTTGGACAGCCCAATAACAATACTGTCAGAACCTGAAGCCAAGACTGGTGGCTTTTGACCACCAACATATATGGAAGACTGACCACATATGCCAAGGAAACAAATATTTGTAGTCAGTCTGAGAGACATTGCCTGCAAGCCGCTCAAGAGTTTTAAGTGACACACCGTCAATGTCATTGTCATATAAAAACCTCAGCCTCCTACCTAGGGATAAATTTAATTGCTGAAGCACATCAGCAAGTGTCAAAAATCCTAATTGATTTTTCCTCTCACTCAAGCTATGCTACTCCCTCCAGGGCAATCCTTCACCATCCGCACAGGGCATCGAGGAGAGGAAAGAATTACAATTTTTATAGATTATTTTGCCATTTATCCCAGAGCTGATGTAAACAGACTTAAATGAGTCATTTAAAAAACAATGTTTCTATGAATATGCTGCCAAAGTGTAATGTACCTTTGAATTAAACTAACAAAATATAGAAACAGAGCAATCCTACACTTTGTGGGGAGGGCCGTGAGAATCCATGGCAGAGCTCAGAATGCCCCATTTTTAAGGTTGCCATATTTCAAAAAGTAAAAATCTTGACACCCGCAAAGTTGTTGAGCTTTTCTTAGTAAGACCACCAAAACTATTGAGTTTTCTTTGGGAACAAACCCGAATTGTTGAGCTTTTTTGGGGAAAACTTCAACACAAAATAGTGGTTTTAAGCTTTTGAAGCTGTTTCTGCTGATTTTTTCCATCACTGAAGTATTATTATTCTCCTCCAGCAAGCTATTGTTCTTCCTCTTCTCTGTCTGTTTATAGTAAAAGAAATGGTCCAACCAAAGTTAAACTCCTTTTATATTTGTTTGTTTGTTTGTTTGTTTGTTTGTTTGCTTGCTTGCTTGCTTGCTTTGTTTGTTTGTTTGTTTGTTTGTTTGTTTCAGTGGGAGAAAGCAAGCACGTGGCTTTTTTTCATCGAAATGAGCAGGATTTAAAAGTGGTTAACTCTGGTTAGGCTGCAGGAAAATAAATGAGTCCTTAAAAATCATGTGATGAGACTAAAAATTATGTGGTTCAGAAACACATATTTGAGCTGTAGTCAATCATCAGCACAATGCATGTCTACTCAAAAGTAAGCCCCACTGTGTTTGGGCTTATCTGGGACTTGCCCCCAGTCCCAGATAAGTGTGTGTGTGTGTGTGTGTGTGTGTGTGTGTGTGTGTGTATCAGATGGCAGCATATGTCTACTTTGCGATTTCTAGGCTCCTCTGACATGTTGTCTTTCTATTTTTAAAAGCCTTCTTTGTAACTGGGAAAGCTAGTTAGAAGAAGAGGAAAGATAAGCAGCAATCTAATTTCTCAGGATTCTAAAGATCCCACAAGGCCAGGCATCAGTGCCTTGGAGTGAAGGTTGCCAACCCCTCTCCTACTTCATCTTGTATTAAAGGACACATTGTACCCCTTGGGTACATCTGCATGAGAAAATTGTGGCACGGCTGGCTGAATTGCCGATATTGTGCCTGCAAAAATTGCCACAGGCTCGGAAGCTCACTCAGTTCATTTTTGGAAGTGCTTCTCTACCCTGCATTCACATATAGTTTCCTTATTGAGGGTGACATCTTCATTGACAGCAAGGTACTTATTTCAGATTTTGAAGCACAGCTCATTGAACCAGTAGCTCCCAGAAACTCCTGAGAAGCTGATCTAGGACTCCAGGGCCCATGATTGTACTGCACAGGGCTTCCCTGAATTTGCTCCAAAATGAGGCATTTTCAGGTTGGGGCCTTAGAGATGCTTTTGCAAAATAGGTCATGATTCCCACAAAAGAATTGCCAGCATTTGCCCTGTACAGATGTAAACATTTTGCATCTTCAGGCCGCCTGCAGGAAGGATTTCTGTAGGGGCACATTCCAAAGGAACACATTTCATTTTAATGCCTTATCCATGCAATTTAGCTCAGAATATGTCAAGAGACCCTAATTCTGAAAGTGCTGTTTTAGGAAGATATTTAATGCGTTTGGCAATAATCCTTTGGCAAGCCTGGACATGCCACCAGTCACCACAGAAGTGGCTTGCTTAAACTTGAAACTTACCATTTCCTAATATTGGCACGACTTGTTCATCATGCACAATCAAGCATTCTATCCACATATCTGGCACTGCTTTTTAGAAAGCCCAAATTCATTTATATCTCACATTCTAGGATTATAATACGCCATTCACTCATATTTGGTGGGGTTTATGGCCACCTGGCTTCTATAAGAAAGATTCCTGTCTGTTTACATTTACTTGCCGCATATTAAAACAAAGTATTTTCCACCTTAAATCTCTAGACTTCACATTTCACAGAGTTTTAGCTGAGTCTGCTAAGTATATAGTTACATCTGTTTCTTTGCAGACTTTGAGCTCATGGAAATTTAGGAATATATTAAGATCTTTTTAAAAATGTGAATCAGGAATAGAAGGAGTATAAATCTCATATTGCTGCACTAGGCAATGCACCATAAACTTAGGAATGTCTGATATGTATGTCAATATAGTAAAAATAATACCCATATCATAAGTCTGATTGGAACTTTAAAAGAGAATTTTTCCCAGTCTCACAAGCATTTGTAAATTAGACATTAATGAGATGAGGGTTGGGGGGAGGTTAGTGAAATAAGCATGTATTAATGAACATCAGGGAACAATTCATCAGAACTGGGGGTGGGTAGGCAGTATTTGTTAATCTAGAGAGCCTTTAATCATGCTAACTTCTGTGAGCGCATTTGCTTAAGGCTGACAGCTGCCACAAGCGAAGGGATGATAGTTGGACAAGAGAATAAACTTCATCAAATATTAACTTCTTTCTAGAGTTTTTTGGAGCTGGTAGAATGAAAGGCAGCATGGTTAGTCTTGGGTTCAAATCCCAGTTCAGCCATTGGCAGGAGCCTCTGGGTCTCTGTGTGGATGCCCCTAGTGGTGAACCAATGAACTGTAGGCAGTAGCTATCTCACAGGCACTGGACTGAGTCCACTCACCCAGAATGTCTTTTGGCTTCTTCTGGACAAGCAACAAAGTCTTCTGGAACTCTGATGTAGTCCTGTATTTTATTTATGTATCCTGCTTTCTAATTTGCACCTCAGTTTTGACTCCTGGTTTGTTTGTAGGGAAGAAAGGACCTGTTAATTTCAGTTCCCCCAGTCTCTCATTTTTACAGTCTTAAATTAAGTTCTCCACATTTTTTTGCATCAATTAGCAATTTTGAAAAAAAATCCTCATGAAGATTTATCCCATCTTAGTTCAGATTTCTCCTAATAAAGACATTTTTCTGTGTAGTTTTTACTTATGTTCACATTTTTGCAAGCAATTTCCCCTAATATCAAGCATTTCTGCATGTAGAACACTGCTTCAATGCAAAGAAATAACCCAAGCGATATAAGAAAACTCCAACTATTATACACACTGCTTCATACTAATCCCACAGTTGTGTGAATTACCTTTTATTACTCGCTCAGTTTGTTAATCTGCATACTTTTTTCATACTTTAATATATAGTAGCAGGTTGGGGTGGGGAGAAAGGCAGTGGCGAGGTCAGTGCAGTGCAAACACACTGGGAAAGCCACTCTAATGCAACTGACTGGTTGTAATTAGTTTGGTCACGTTGAAAGGCAGGAGACCAATTATTCACACAAGACATAACAAAGAAGTGTCATGAAAAGGCACCCATCAACAGAGAAGCTATCAAGTCTAAGTGAACCCAAGGAGAAGATGGTGATGGTCTATGAGACTTTGGCTCTCTGCCAGCAGAAGTGAATCTATGGATAACCTAAATTAACTGGAAGTCTCCTACCTCTTCACCAAGGCTAATGCTCACAGCTTTCCATGCATGTTACGATGACTCTGACTACAGCTTCATGTTTCATAACTGAAGAACAGGGGCTTAAATTATTGGCCCTTGAGTTGAGTAAGCAAACCAGTGGAAAATAATGCAAATCTTTTCATCAGCAGTTCAGCGGAGTGATAACAGTAGACAAAATGCTACAAGGGCACTTGTTTCATCACAATCCTAGGGAATGCATGCAAGACTTAATGGAGACTGAAGCAAACCAACCAACACAGAACTGTTAGACATTTAGCCTAATGGTTGTATTTTAGCACCGCTAGGCAAACGTGAGCAGCAGCTTATCTCATGCAGAAAGCAAGTCTTATAGTAAGAGGAGAACTGTAAGCTCTGATAAACCTATCATACTATAAATTTGTCAAATCCTTTCAACAAGCAATTTTAATTTCAATTACAAAATTCCAACTTGCAATCTGAGTTTCCTTTCCTTACCAAGGCAGGCAGCCCCTGGCCTGGTCTAGTGGTCGCCTCTGACATGGAGCGGGGTGAAATCCTATGTTGTGAGCTTTCCAACATCAAATATGGGTTTAAATTTGGTCACAAATTCATTGACCAATTACAGGCATTCCGTGCTTGGGTGAGACAGCCCTCCACCCTCTGTAGAATATTCATAGATCAACATTCCCCAGAAAGAACTTACTATGATGTACATCAAAGCAGGAACAATGCAGCAAGCAAAGCTTATATATATATATACCAGCTAAATATTTGTGTGTTTTAGCCAACCATTGAAACACAGGGATCCATGCATTGCTGTTGAGGAACTGTTCTGGCTGTCCAGCCTGCAATGATCTCTTGAGGGTACGTTAATATGCGACCAATAAATTTAAATAATAAATCAATGAAAATTTCCTGCCCGGTTCAACTTACTTCATCAAACATGCCACAGATGTCAAGGAAACCACATCAGTTTTGAACACTTGATGCTTTCTCATATTAGATACTGCACTGAATTTTTATGCAATGTGTCACTTTAAAAGAGATGTATTAGTGCAATTACTTCCTTTGCAGGTTTGTAGCCAAGTCCCCTGCTTGTTTAAATGGCCATTGTCCTGTAATTTCTTATCCAGCGATATATGTATAATCACTATCATCGTTCTTTACAATTGAAAAGTTAAAAGATCTAATAAAAGCCAGTATATGAATGGCTTCCTCTCTTTCAGCGTCTTAGTTGCCCACCCCAAGATTGTTTTATTCTGGAGTAATTTACTGCATTATATTACACATTGTGTCCCATGATTTAGCAGTAGAATTAAAAGGTTGCAGTGCAGACTCTGAGGCTATGGCCCCCTAAATGTGGCAGCCATTTCCCAGAGGCATTATGCCTTTTCAGACTTCAAGGAGAGAGGAATTGCTTCCATATTCATGGGAAACCTATGTTTAAAGGCCAGGAGGGACAATTATAATAATCTAATCTTACCTCTGCAGAGTACAGGCCATGGAATTTCACCCAGTAATTCCTGTATCCATCCTTCAGAACAAGGACATTTCTTTCAGAAATGCCATTTGAAGCTTGGTACAAATGCTTTAAATGCCAGAGTATCTATCAACCTCCCATTTAGGTAATTCCATTATGTAATTACCTTGACTCTTAAGAATGTGTATGCCTTATTTCCCAGATTGGCTTTGTTTTGGTTTTGGTTTTTAAAAAATGAAGCTTCTACCTACTGGGTTTGTTATGATTCCTGTTTCCTGACTCTAGCAAAAAGTTGGTCAGATGCAACCAGCGGTTTTCACAGAAATGCCTTCTTATTTATTATTTCCTGAAATATAGTCATGCTTCTCCACATAGGTTTATGTTTATTGAGGAATGTGAAATGCAAAGTTAAAATATTGCCCATTCTAAGTTTCAAAGATAAGGCAGAACATAAATTTCAGAACAGGGCAAAGTCCATTCCAAATCTCTCTCTCTCTCTCTCTCTCTCTCTCTCACACACACACACACACACACACACACCAGAGCTGCTATTAGCCAGGAATGGATAGCATACACTTACGTTTTTGGAAACACAGCTAATATCAGCGCTTCAGAGGGAAAATTTAAAGAATCAGAATTGAGGCCATGGTGGGTTAATCCCCCCACCCTCTTTCTGATCCAAATTAATCCAAAATGACTGCCCCTGTCCTTTTAAAATTAAAAGTACAGCTATGAATAGTTAAGTTAATCAAATGTTTTTAAAATTCATTTTTTCACATTTTAAAGCTAAAAAGCCGAAGCTAAGAAGCTGGATCTTTTTTTATGCTGCTTATTTTGTTACAGGATGCAGCTAAAGCAATTAAGATCTATCTATATCCATCCAACATGGCAGCGTTGGCATTCAGGAAGGGGTTGTGTCTGTCCTTTATGAACACTTTGTCCTGAAATTGCTACTTGTCACATGAGGTCTCCTCCTGCATTGTCTTCCTTGAGAAGATTCACAAAGCTTCAGGGATGAATTGGCATTTGCATTTTGTTTGAACTCGCTGGCCAATTCCATTAAACAGGAAGAAGGGAAGCTAATTTTCCGTGTTGCTGCGGGATGTGGATTTGCAGGCTTTACAAATCACTTTTCAGTAGCTGCACAAATATTTTGATTAGGGAGCCTCGTTTGCATCCCAAATCATTTTCTCCTTGTGTACCTGTGAGAGCCACAGAGACAGTTGACCTTCTAATTGTCATGCAACGAAAACCTTCTCCTTCCTCAGTGCCACCTGATCCTGATTCCCTTCCAATTTTAGAATGTAAAACTGTAGAGACTGGGATAGGAAAGTCAGTTGGTTAAACCTCCAGCTCTGAGGCAGGATTTTCTTTTCCCAGATAAACTCATATATCAGCTAGATCAAAGGAGACGGAGGGACCTTTTTGAGGCTCAAGACCACCTTGCCCCAGTCAGAAGCTGTCAGGGAATGGATTCCAGTCGTGGACAGGGCTAAACACACAAGTGGTGTGTAGTCAGACCTACACACAATCATGCATCCAAAGCTATTGGTCGTGGAAACAGGCAAATATTCAATTCTTAGTAACTCCACCCAAGTTCTACAGTGCTACCTCGGGTTACAGACGCTTCAGGTTGCAGATGCTTCAGGTTACAGACTCAACTAACCCAGAAATAGTACCTCAGGTTAAGAACTTTGCTTCAGGATGAGAACAGAAATCACGCAGCAGCGGCAGCGGGAGGCCCCATTAGCTAAAGTGGTACCTCAGGTTAAGAACAGTTTCAGGTTAAGAACGGACCTCCAGAACAAATTAAGCTATTAACCCGAGGTACCACTTTATTGTGAAACTTGTTGCCACAAAGTGTAACAGTGTCTGTACATTTGAGTGCTTTGAAGGAGATTTAGGAAAGTTCATGGAGGTTAAGACTACCAGTGGCTACTAGTCATGATTACAAACTTCAAAAGGCATCTGTCAGGTTTAGCACTTCTCTCACACAAGACACGAGACGCTGGCAGTTTGACTAGTTGAGGTTTATTTATCAACAACAGGCTTACAGCAATCCAACCTTCCCACAACTCATTCCTCACAGTTGGAGTCAGTTGACGCAACTGGCTTCTGGCCCCTTCCAAGGCCAGATATACGCCAAGCCTGCCCCCGCTTCCTGCTGGTCTTCCTTTGTTCGAATCCCTTGCTCCGCCTCCTCCTTCTTGGAGACTCAGGTGTAGCCAATTCCTCCTCCTCTGGAGTTGAATCCAACCCCCTCCTACCACCTGCCTCCTGCTCCTTCATCTCTGTACTGCTGCGAAAACTTACAGGCAGCAATCCAGAGTGAGAAGGGCTTATCTCACTTTCACTGTGTGAACGAAACAAGTTCCTGTTTTCCTCTGCCTCTTCCTCCCCCTCTAGATTCTTCTCTGCCGGCCATGTCTCCAACAGCATCCGCTTGCTGTTTACACCTGGCCTGTGGTCCAGAGGTTCCTAACCTCAGTCAAGTTTATCATGTACCACACACAGCACAGCCATATAAAGGCAATTTGTGTATTGGTTTAAGGCTGTCAAGACCTACATGGATGCAACGTACCTTAAATATTGTCTCCTGTTCCTATTTAGATATTGTCATCTGTTCCAAGAGAGCATGGGTGAATCCATGTTGAGCCCAGGCAGCATTTTGCATGTGCAAATTTCCTGTGGTGAGTTACAGTGATTGACACACACACGTGTGTGTATCCGAAGCAACCTTGACTTAACGCCAACTTTAAATGCATTCCGTTCATTTAACTGCTTTCCTCATCCATACGCAATAGCTAAGAATCCTCACAGGGAGCCATTTTCTTCTCGCAGAAAGTTTAGCAAGGGCCTGGCGAAAAGATACCGCAGTTTCGCCTCCTTTCTTCCCTCAGAATCTTATGCTGCAGATGTTCTGTGAAGAGCTTCCTGTATATTTTTATGATTCATGCAGCCACAAGCATGCAAAGAAAAAGAAAAACTGTTGAAAGATAGATGCAGCGCCTTGTTTTCAAAGGAACTCGTTTTGTGGCTCAGTTGTATAAAACTGAAGTTTTATTGTATGACTGTGAGGCGTCTAGGAAGTGTATTTTTCTCCACTTACAAAGAAACCTGTATGGAAGAGCCATATGCTAGAATATAAAGAGCTGTATGTGAGTGGCAGAGATCTGTGAAGAGGATGCTCCTGAGAATATTTCTTCTATTTTTACAGTGAAAGGATCCACAGTACTTAACAATATCAACTCTCCTGGGTGGGGGGAAATACACGCTTCGACAAGTGTTTCTATAGAATGCTTTCCCCCCACTTACTGTGAGGCACTCAGGCTATTTGTTCCTTTTAAGCAGAGGCCTCCATGCTGTCTTGTGGGTCCGCCTCATCACTTAACCACCTATGCTACATGCATCCACTTTTTCTTTTTAAAAAGGCTGTCATTGTGGGATCAAAAGTGAAGGACGAAATGGTTCAAGGAAACTTAAGGCAATTTGACTCTTTAAAAAGTAAGATGACAGCAGGAAAAGTACACCAAAGTTGTACAAAGTTTATTTGGAAAATGGAGGCTGACAATGCGAAATGAATTTCAGGGCCTTGGCTTTTTCTGACCTATTAAAATGTACTTCACAGTGACAATGAATTAATTGGTAGCAGCGGAAGCTTCAGCCATACACACACACACACACATACCCCTTTGAAAGCTGAGAACTAAGCCCGAGATTAACAAAAGTCTCAGGTCACCGAAGCGCCTTTCCCACAAAAGTCCTGACCTCCCAGCAAGTTTGGGAACCTTCTGCCCCACCTGCCTGCAGAGGCCTTCTGTACTCTTGATTCATGACTTCATAGGGTCAGGGCTGCAAGGTCTTAGATGCAAAGTAACAAACAGGGAATGAGAGTCAAGGGAGGAAACTTCGAATTCTTCCCTTTCAGAAAAGGGCGAACAAGAAATTAGATATATTTGTCATGGTGCGAGGCAGGGGCTTTAAGGACCTAGCAAAATGCTCTTTTGATCAGGTCTTTCTGTTGCAGATCCTTCTGAAATTCAACCAAGTTGTTTGTGTGTGTTAGTATGAATATTAGCAACCACGATGGTTGTTTGTCAATGCAGTGTGTTGCTGTTTTGATGGGTTCTTCCAAAAAGGCTAACGAAAGGGGTCCACATATATTCATGCCCCAACCCATCAGGTAGATAGCAACTCATTAGTCAAGCCTTGGGATGTGTCTAGCATCCAGAGAACTGTAATGTTTCTAGCAAGCCTGCCCCTTGATCCAGACCAGGATTTCAGAACGGTGTGGGTTCATCACAGGCTACTCCACACTAGGTCTTCTTGTAGTCTGACAGGGAAAGAAGAATTCTGGAAGGGATAAACTAATATACAAGGAAAGAATAAAATGATACTTCTGCAAAGTGCCATCTAAATCCAGAGAGCTTTCTTCTAAGAGTTCCAGGCCTCCGAATGCAACACGAGCAGGATGCACTTGGCCTGCTTTTGCAAACCAAGTCCCAGGTATGTTTATGTGCACTCATTATACTTATATTCTGCTCTTCCTTTGGGAAGCTCAGAGCAGCTTATGCGGGAGTCCCAGGCACTTTCTCATCCAGACACTAACCAGGCTGAGACCTGCTTAACTTTAAGAATGTTAAGAGTGTTATGTTTCCTCAGCCCATGTGGAGTTCATCAAGGAATGACTGCAAAGCATCATTGCACAATAAGGAACGGGGAAATAAAGGGCTAAAGGATGAAGTCAACACAACCCTGTGCAGCATGACTTAACCTAAAATGTCTATTTCCAAAGATGCACTCATATTTTGTTCAATAAGCTGTTAGTTGGAAAGAGTTCCTGGGGGGATTGCAGCTTGAGGTTTTCTGACCAGCAGGCCAGTCCTAGTGTACAGTGCAAAATCCCATGTTATTTTACATGTTACCCTTTTTTACCCAAATCCTGTGTCATGCTACAATTTCTGCATAACCTAAGCACCCAATAGAGCAAAGCTTTCAAAACAGAAATCTAATACAGTTTCCTCTGCAGAGGTCTACAATGTAGCTGAGGGCCGGTGGCTCTGAGGAGCAGAACTTCAGATCCATCCATGATCATGGAAATGTTGGGCAAGAGAAGCTATCGTATCCCCTCTTTTCAGATACAGCTTTTCACTTTTTTAGACCTTATTACATGGGCACAGTTACCCCTTTTGTATTACAGTTGGGGGAGAAATATGGATATGGATAATCGACTGGCTTTGCAGGAGTGTTAAGAACATCAACCTGTTTATGGCAGTCCCATGCAGTTTATATGTAACTGGGCAGGATTTCTGTAAACAGGCTCCTTTCTCCTGGGCCGTGTTCAGAAAGTGGTGGGGGGGGATGAGTGTTCAGACCCCTGGGCTCTCACTTGTGGGGTGCCTCAGGGTTCTGTCCTCTCCCCCATGCTCTTCAACATCTATATGCAGCCGCTGGGAGAGATCATCAGGGGGTTTGGGCTGGGTGTTCATCAGTATGCAGATGATACCCAGCTCTACCTCTCTTTCAAATCAGAGCCAGTGAAGGCGGTGAAGGTCCTATGTGAGTGCCTGGAGGCGGTTGGAGGTTGGATGGCGGCTAACAGATTGAGGTTGAATCCTGACAAGACAGAAGTACTGTTCTTGGGGGACAGGAGGCGGGCAGGTGTGGAGGATTCCCTGGTCCTGAATGGGGTAACTGTGCCCCTGAAGGACCAGGTGCGCAGCCTGGGAGTCATTTTGGACTCGCAGCTGTCCATGGAGGCACAGGTCAAATCTGTGTCCAGGGCAGCTGTTTACCAGCTGCATCTGGTACGCAGGCTGAGACCCTATCTGCCTGCGGACTGCCCCACCAGAGTGGTGCATGCTCTGGTTATCTCCCGCTTGGACTACTGCAATGCGCTCTACGTGGGGCTACCTTTGAAGGTGACCCGGAAACTACAACTAATCCAGAATGCGGCAGCTAGACTGGTGACTGGGAGCGGCCGCCGAGACCACATAACACCGGTCTTAAAAGACCTACATTGGCTCCCAGTACGTTTCTGAGCACAATTCAAAGTATTGGTGCTGACCTTTAAAGCCCTAAACGGCCTCGGCCCAGTATACCTGAAGGAGCGTCTCCACCCTCATCGTTCTACCCGGACACTGAGGTCCAGTGCCGAGGGCCTTCTGGCGGTTCCCTCATTGCGAGAAGCAAAGCCACAGGGAACCAGGCAGAGGGCCTTCTCGGTAGTGGCGCCCGCCCTGTGGAACGCCCTCCCATCAGATGTCAAAGCGATCAACAACTACCCGACATTCAGAAGACATCTTAAAGCAGCCCTGTTCAGGGAAGTTTTTAATGTGTGATTTTAGTGTATTTTTGGTTTCTGTGGAAGCCACCCAGAGTGGCTGGGGAAACCCAGCCAGATGGGCGGGGTACAAATAATAAATTATTATTATTATTACAGCCCTTTGAAACTCCTGAAAAGGGGTTGTATATGAAGCAAAGCATAAGGATAGATGCCACCATTATTACATCAATGACATGTTACAGAATGGTGCACAAAAGTCCAGGGGGCGCACATGCACACAATTTATTAAAAGTAGCAGGAATCTTGCAGGGATTCTCATCAGAGAATTAAGCATTCTAATTTCATTTGTCATGTAGATATGAACATTTTGCAAATAACCCTGAAACTCAGCTTGGGAGTTCCTCTCCAGCCACCAATAAAGATATCAGAAAATGGCATTGCGCCATACATTTCCCAGAGGGAGTTCATGGCCACATACATTATGTCTTAGTCATGTTATAGTCCTAACAAATAGTTGCTCTCTGTATTTTTCAATAATTGTGTCAGAGGTGATATTCAGTAGTTTCACTATGATTAACTTAACAGCACATATAATATGTTCAGAGCTATTGCATTTGAAAACCACAGACTGAAACTAGGAGGATATCTTATATACTGTATATACATTCTTTTTTTCTCCCCTCACCCTTGCTCTTTCTGAAAAGAAACATTGAAGTATGACTCAGCTAGGCGGGATGATCTCAAATGATGAGTCAGTTGAAGAAAGAGAGAACAGATGCACTTTCACAGGGTGAAAAATTAGATGGCTTTCAGTTTTTGAACAGTTAGAAATAGGCTGCCATTCAAGCTATGATCACCGAAGGCTTTAGATGGGTAAAGCTGGTGTGCTAGATTTGGGGCACTTCCAGGTGGTTGCTATTTTGTGGGTGGGATGCAATTGCATACTAGCCAATTCAGGGTGCACAATTCGAACGGATTTGGCATGCTCTCACAACAAACGCACTTCCAATCAAAATCAAACTTTTCCAATAAAGAGAGTGACAGTGAAATGTACTGCAAAGTGTGCAATAGCAACTGCTTGATGAAATGTTGCCAACAAATCACAGTTAGTGCAATATAAAGAGAATCACCCACAAGCTTTGCGCACGTAAGTCAGGAGGAGTGTTTGAAAAAGAAGTTGCCTGGAAGTGACTTTAGTCCAGACTTTGGGAAATGCCAATTCGGGTTCTGCCAGTTAAAACAAACTCAAAATACATTTATTTACTTAGAAATAAGTATACTGTGGAAAGTATTTCCAAGCAAGGTTTACTGCACAGTGGTACCTCGGGTTACAAACACTTCATGTTACAGACTCTGCTAACCCGGAAGTAGTACCTTGGGTTAAGAACTTTACCTCAGGATGAGAACAGAAATCGTGCGCCGGCAGCAGGAGCCCCCATTAGCTAAAGTGGTACCTCAGGTTAAGAGCAGACCTCCGGAACGAATTAAGTTCATAACCAGAGGTACCACTGTATCTGTTACCGGACTGGAATGATTATGCGGAAGTTTCACTGAAAGTAGTGGCTTTTACTTCTAAGCCATATATTCGGGATTTAATTATTTCCCCCCTAATACTTCTACTCCGTGCTATAGTTTGGTATGGAAGAAAGAAGATTCACCTGATTTGTGCTGATTTTGGCCTAACTCTTTTCCTGCATAAAAGGATGAACATCAGTTTTACACGACGTGTGCCTGAACTACCTGCTGCAGTTGGGGAGATGTGCTGTGGTTTCTCTCAACCTCAGTTCACTGCTACTTACCAATAAGAAGCCCACAACAAATCAAAGCAGCAGTCAGACAGCACAAATGCTCAGTGACATAAGAAAGTCTCATTAAAAACAGCACCGGTGACTCTCATACAAATGGTGAGCAGAGAAATGTGGAAGTCTCCTTTGCTGTGCCACTCCAAAGGCTGTTATTTCTGCCACATAACACCCCCACTCTCTTATGAGCGAGGGATGAAAGACAGCATGGCATTATAAACGGGAAACACAGGCTAATTCAAAGATTGTTTCTATCAGTATTCACAGCAAAAAGAATTTTGTTGGCACTTGTACCTTACAGGGGGGTGGGGGCGTGAATGAATTTAAGTGACAGACATAGTATGAAGGAGAAGGAATGAATGAATAAATAAATAAAAATGAGGTGCAGCATACCAAGGTTTTATAATGTGACTTAGGCCCATAGAACTTGTTTGGCTTCAGGCAAAGTGAAACAGCCCTGTATTGTTCCCTTGAATATAGCATGGTCTCCAGATCACTCCATCTCTCTCCCTGCCCTTGTACTGGGGCATAGATGATGCTGCAGGCCTGGGTTTAAGAGTGCGACCAAACCATTCTATGCAATCCTTTTTAAACAACATGTGTATTCCCAGCATATGCCTGGAGCCTGAATGAGTAAATTTCAATAGACAATGCTTAAGTGAAGGAACATAGGAAGCTGCCTTACACTGAGTCAGATCATTGGACCATCTAGCTTCGTAACTGCCTACACTGACTGGCAGAAGTTTCAAGCAGGGCTTCAGCCCTACCTGGAGATACCAGGAATTGAACGCGCCGCCTTCTACATGAAAGGCAGGTGCTCTACCACTGAGCCATGGGGTAGATGTCCTGCTGGCAGTGAGGTCAAAAAGGGGCCGAGTCTGAGGCTGCTATGCCACCAGCTGAAGACTCCTGATGCTGAACTTGTGTCCACTGAACCAGGCTGCTGAACCAAAGCCCAGTTCCATCATGAACAGCCTCCCCTGAGCCTGAGGAACCAATGACACCAGGAGTGTGTCAGGAAGTATACGCAAGAATGCAAAACATCTCCAGCCCATTTTTGGCCCTTTTTGGGGTGTCTATTTTTTGACTAAGGGATGTAGACCTTGGAAGGGGTAGACTGGAAGCAGAGGCTAATAAGGCCTCAGTATACCTCTGGCTATAGTTGGAGCAAGTTGTTCACTTGGATCTGTGGTACTACTTTGCAGTCTCCTTGCAAAGTACAGGACCATGGAAAGCTCCAAGTGAACAGTGTGCTCCAACCAAGGCTAGGACTGGACTGGAGCCTTCTGTGCTTCCAAGGCCAAATCATCCCTCCCAAACTCTGCTTTAAAGTAACCTACCACTGGTCCTCCTCTAAGACAGTTTCCTCCAGTGTTTCTGGGCTGAAGGAACCAGCAAGCCAGGACAGCACCCAGACTGGTGATCAGAATGAGGGTCCTGGCAAAAACACAAAATACGTTTTGCATTGTTTTTATAGCTTTTTCTAAGTTTTAGTGTGTGTGTTTTATTAATTTTGGCTCTAATCTGTTGTAACCTATTGATTTGTCTCAGAAAAATGTAAGAAAGTGATAATCAGTTCTTAATAACAATAATATCAGGTCTTATTATTATAATTTTTATTTGACTTAATCATATACAATATAAAAGTTGTACATCTCAAATACAAAACGCAAGTAAATGGTAGGCTGTTTTACCACAGACCGTAGCAAGCAACTTTTTTTATTAAAAAAATATTCCATCATAAGATAAATCATATGCCATATAAAATTGCCCCAGCATGATAAAATAACAATTTCAAAGCTATTTAATAATCAAATGGATATGATAGCAATCGTACAAGATTTAATAAAGAGGGGAATTGAAAGAAATGTAAAATAACCAAGATAGTGTGCTACATGTTTGAGAAAGTTAGATGTCGTGTCATGCTTTGTTGTGACTTTGGCTTTATTTTAGTTGTATTGGTGTGATGTCTTATCTTTGCTGCCTTCAAATAGTTTTCCAAATATGAATGTTTTGGAAACTAGACAGAAAGACCACAGGCAGTCTTGAAAAGCTGTTCTTGATTACATTTACTAGACTGGCTATAACAGTTTCCTGCCCATCTTTACCACGATGATTGATGATAATGAAGATGAAATTTATGTTTGACCCATTCAGCACTAAAAGTGCTCCCCCAGGACAAGGAGAATCCTGAAAAGTTACACAGATGTGTGGCTATTAGAAGAAATGTAATTACAGCATTTTAGACATGGTTACAGAGGAGGGCTACAATCACCGGGTTGTTTTCTGCAGAAATGACATTGGCATGAATTGGGGGCTGCAGAAGCTGGATTCATGTCCAATAGGGTTTGTGCAGGCCAACTTCTTAGTGGCTTCTTGTTGTTGTTTAGTCGTGTCCAACTCTTCATGACCCCATGGACCAGAGCACGCCAGGCTTTCAGAATGGATAGGTTTGATCTTCTTGCAGTCCATGGGACTCTCAAGAGTCTCCTCCAGCACCATAATTCAAAAGCATCAATTCTTTTGTGATCAGTCTTCTTTATGGTCCAGCTCTCACTTCCATACGTCACTACTGGGAAAACCATAGCTTTAACTATGTGGACCTTTGTCGGCAAGGTGATGTCTCTGCTTTTTAAGATGCTGTCTAGGTTTATCATTGCTTTTCTCCCAAGAAGCAGGTGTCTTTTAATTTCGTGACTGCTGTCGCCATCTGCAGTGATCATGGAGCCCAAGAAAGTAAAATCTCTCACTGCCTCCATTTCTTCCCCTTCTATTTGCCAGAAGGTGATGGGACCAGTAAGATCAATTGCATCTAAATCCTCTTCAAAAGGCTTGTTCACGCATTGATTCAAAGCACAGGCTAGCCTCAAAAATAGGCAAACTGGCTTGCTCAGCATGTAAGGCCCACATATTCAGACCAAACCCATGCAGTGATGAAGCTTTCGCACAAACAGAAAGGCTTCCTCATTGCAGATTAGGGTTGGGTAAATCTGTTAATTTCAGTTTCGGTTTCTAACTTTTCCAATCTCAAATTCAGTTCTCCATATTACTATATGAGTTTGCAATGAAACAAAAAGTCCTAATAAAAATTCATCACCATTTTAGTGAGAATTTCTCCTATTATACACACGTTTGTGTGCAATTTTGCCCAATATATACACTTTTTTTCTCATTTAAAAGAGGGGGATGCTGCTTCAAAGGGCACTTTTGCAAAAAGCTTAAAGACTATCTTAAAGCTACAAATCTTCCTCTTTTAAGCAAGAAGTGTGGGTGGGATAACTTGGAACCCTTGGAATAATTCCTTGGCCCCAGTTTGGGAAATGCTAGTCTAGCCTATGAGGGCATTATTATTCTGCTTTTTATTAATATTGGGTGGTAAAACAAAAGTTTTACTGAGAATAGGCCCATTAAAATTTATGAACGTTACTAAGTTAGATCCATTCTTTTCCATAGGTCTACTCTGAAAGTTGAATACCAACCATTTTGCATGACTATAAACCATTCTGTATACAAAACATCTCTATCCCCATAGTAAAATAAAACATAGCAAACAAAAAGCCACTATATGTGTGCTGGTGGTGATAAACTTTCACATTCAACCCAATGCATCTCCTAATGTCACATATTATACAAATTGGGAGTGTTATATATGCTTTGCACAACTTTCTCAGTAAGTAAGCTTTTTTCTTTTTTGCCAAAGCCAATTATTTTTCCAATAGACACTTGAAATTTGCTTTCTCTTTGTGTAGATATTCCTAAACTGCCCGACCCAATGCATTGCACATTGCAGTGATGCTAATTAGCCACAATGATACATTTGAGCAGGAGCAAAGACTTTATCTGGGCATCCATATGGCTAAGTTGAATATGTGGAGATGTACAAGAGACCACAGAACCTCAGCCTGGTGCGTTGCCTAGGCTTGCCATAGCTGCCATCTTCACCATCTGTGCTGGAGCTCTTAATCCTGTTTTTCTCTAATGCATCTCTCAAGATTTCAGGTTAACAAGATGATGAACACTTTTTCCTGATGCTTCCTCAAGCGACCTTCCTTTACCCTCACAGCTGTCCAGTAACCTAATGGGACTGATCTATCAAAACAGTGTTACTATTGACATCTTTGCTACTTGGGCTTGTTAGGAGTTTGGGCAGTGTTAAACCTCATCAGAGAGCAGGTGTTTATTCATTTTCTTCCAATCTCCGTTGTGTCTTTTATATCTGCCTTAAAAAAAACGACGACAACTCATAATTATACATGACCTCAGTCTTTGCGACTGAGCAAATGTACTTGCAAACTGCCAAGTAAATGAAGGAGATACTGGAAGCGCCTGTCAAAATGCCTTAACAGCAACAACAAAATCATACAATAAGCAACCACAAAACCTAAATACTCCAACATTTGTTACACATAAATACACTATTTAAGAATGAAACACTTTCTTCCATCTATTTAATGCTTTGTAAGTATCTCTGGCTGCACATTGGGATGTAGAAAGGAAAGGAAAGGAAAGGAAAGGAAAGGAAAAATATCAGAACACACCATAGACTCCTGTGTAAACACACCAACCACTGTATAGCCAAAGCTTCCATGGGCCATTGGAGGTGTTCACAGGAAGGAAATGTCTAATGCTTGCTCCAAGACTATACAGTGGTAACCTCTGGTTACGAACTTAACTCGTTTCGGAGGTCCGTTCTTAACCTGAAACCGTTCTTAACTTGAGGAACCACTTTAGCTAATGGGGCCTCCCACTGCCGCTGTGCCGCTGGTGCACAAATTCTGTTCTCATCCTGAGGTAAAGTTCTTAACCTGAAGTGTTTGTAACTCGAGGTGTTTGTAACCTGAGGTACCACTGTACTAAGAATTGGCCTCCTTTGGGATGAAGGGCAAGATTAAAATTTTGATGAACTGCAAAACACTTGGGACCCACCAATCTTTCTTTCATTATTTACATCTCCAGAAGTTGTTTGACCAATTAGGTGCAGTTAGGTAATTTTAGACTTTGGACTTGGGGGGGGGGGACTAAACAGGAATATAGTGATGCTTCCTAATACCAAGTCAAGCCATTGGTCTATCTTTCTCAGTAGTCTCCACACTAACAGACTGCAGGTCTCCCGGATTTCAGGCGGGGGACATTGTCAGCCCTACCTGGAGATGCCATGAACAGAACCTGGGGCCTTCTGCTTGCAAAGCAGGTGCTCTGCTATTGAGCTATGGCTCTTTCTCAGATGGCATTGTGTATTACTTTGCTTTCTTCAACATGTGGTAATCCACCCCTGGTGTGTTGATGGCAGCGGCACGATGCTCAGCTCATTCAATGGATTGGGGCTCTGGACCTCTGCCCCAATGTCCTACTAAAGAGAGAGGCCCTTGGAGAGAGTTATGTGAGACATAACAATAATGGTTTGAGTTATTCCAGAAGATTTATGGTTAGGGACAGAAGGATCTGTCAGTTTTTCGCCATTTCTCAGCTTTCCAGTCTTAAATAAAGTACTCCATATTTCTGTGGTTTTGTTTTTTTAATCCTCATGGAAACTCATTAGCATTTTGATTTCATTAAACACATTTTCCGATGCAGTTTTGACTAACGTACATATTTCTGCAAGCAGTTTTTTCCTAATGCTCTTTTCGCTAATCCATTTTGAAGTGCTGTTTTCACTAATATATTAAATTTTTCGCACACTTTGGTTGGAGGATTCCATTGCAAAATTCAGACAAGTGTAAATTTCAAAAGATGGCTATGTTTTGGTTCTTACTTTGCTTCAGAAATTGCAAATTTGATAGATTCGCATTTAAGGGCCAACCAAATCAAATTTCTCCCCATCCCTCCTTACGACAGAGTAAAAACCCCAAGGGATGCCGCTGTTACTACAAAGTTTCAAAGACATGATCGCAAGAGCTTTATGCATGAAACTGTAAAAACTAGCACCATTCCTGATTGCGGCGAATGAAGGAGAGGTGATGTTTTAAACATGATTTTGCTGCTAAGAGTAGCTTACCCATGGAATTGCCATTCAAAAACCATCAATCAAATAAAAATCCAATAAACAAAGGACCCCAAAGAAGCAGGCGTACTTGTCTCAGATACAGAATTTTGTTTGAAGCCGTCATTCTGGTATTTGTTCTAAGGCCACCTCTAGCAGTCAATAATTCCATCTTTTACTGTCCTTTGAGTTGATGCCTTGCAACTTTACGTGGCATAGAAGGACATTTAAAAATGATTACTGCACTGTACAATTTGAACCAAATAAAAATACATGTCTGACTATTCTGCCTGCTCTAATGAACTCTCACAAGAGCTGGAGTGCTAAATAATTCAGCTGGGGAGCTTGGGGTGTTAGAAGAAATGCAGAATTGAGAGAGAAGCTCAGAAAATTATGTGAATCAGATACAAGAGCAGCCAACAAGGGAGTGGGGTTCTTATTTAGAAATAACGTTCACAGAATCAGGTGTAATGCTATGCTTCTTTGTAATGGCTCATTCTGGCCCTTCTGCATTTGGATTTATCTTCCATCATTTCACTTCCAGGCTCTTTCTGGGAACTTAGTTTACATGGCTGTGTATGTATTGTGGGGTTTACATATTTGCTGGATTTTTTATGAATATCTTTCATTTTATTGTTGCCAGTTCTGAATTATACTCAGTGCTATTTTTCTAGAAAAAGAGGTGCCAGAACTCACCATGAATGCCTCCCTTGTTCTCCTGTAATGGCAAGGGTGCTCACCTGAAAGGTGCTGAGTTGAGTTCTGGCTAAAAAATAGTCCAGATTATACTGTACAATGGTACCTCAGGTTACATACACTTCAGGTTACATACGCTTCAGGTTACAGACTCCGCTAAACCAGAAATAGTACCTCGGGTTAAGAACTTTGCTTCAGGATAAGAACAGAAATCATGCTCAAGCGGTGCGGCAGCAGTGGGAGGCCCCATTAGCTAAATTGGTACTTCAGGTTAAGAACAGTTTCAGGCTAAGAACAGACATCCAGAACAAATTAAGTACTTAACCCAAGGTACCACTGTAGTTGCACCATTGGAGATGCCTACTGAAATTTTGAAAAGGGATAATCCATTCTGAGATACGGAAAAAAATTAAGGACTATCCCTTAGATTGGCAGACACAGCAAAATATATCCAAGATACAATGCTTTTAACATGGTCATAAATATTATTATTATTATTAATAATAATTTATTTTTTTATCCACTCTTTACCCTAAGGTTTCAGAGTGGGTTGCAGCAGTAAATATGACAATAAAAACATCTTACAACCACAGAAAATGTAAGTTTTCTTCTTTGCAACTTGGCAAAATGAGCCATGCTGCTGGATTGTCTACATCCGTGAAATGGTGGAAAATGCAGAACACTGTAGCAAATGCATCACTATTGTGTTTATTTTCAATTCTCAGAAAAGCGTGGCTGGATGACAGGGCCATAACATTCATCACTGGAATAAGATCCATCTTACAATCAGATACTGTGTTTTCAGCCGTTAATCTTCTTCGGCCAGCCTCTGGCCCTCATTACATTCATCTCTCTTCATAGCACTTCTGTGCACTGTAAAAAGATAAAATGCCTTCCGTGATGCCTAGAAGCAGAAGACATATATTCTAATTCTGAATTGCATTCCCATTTATGTTTGCAACTGCTCTCTCCCACTGCTCTGCCAGGCCTTGTGGCATGCATCTCTCTCTCTCTCTCTCTCTCTCTCTCTCTCTCTCTCTCTCCCTCTGCCTTTTACTGGAGATGATGAGAATGCACATTCCCTGAACAGCCCTCCACTAATTGGATAAATCTGCATGGCCTAAGATTGTCCTCTCCTTGGCTTACTTCTCCCCCCCCCCCTCTTTTTTTTTACTCCCTATTTGCCTCAAAATCATAGCAGTTCCAGTGCATGGGAACTTCCTTCTGGGCTCCCCCCATCCTTTTTGTTTTTATTCCAGCTTGTGTGTGCAGACCTTTCCCCCATTGCTCAGATCCTTTTGTTTTCTCATTCCTTGCACTGGGATATAGAGTGCACAGGAATGGGAAGGAGGGAGTGCTCCTCTCCACCAGCAGCAGCTATCCCCAGATGTCCAAATCACATTGATTCCCAAATGCCTGACAGGCAGCTGCTTCTTAGTTGCTGGGGAAACGCTGCACAAGGGACTTTGACAAGTGTCAGTCACCTGACATCATTATGGCATCAGATGACGAACAGGTGGGTTGTCCTACAATGCCTGTCAAAGTTCACCCACAGGTGTGGGGATAATCATGTGACCTACTGAGTCAAAAAAGATCTGCATTTTTCTTACAGCATCTGATACATTTTTAAAAACACAACCCTTTTCAAGCAGCCCCTGGACTGTTGGAAAATTTTGGTCATCCCCGAGGGATATGCTGAAACCTGCCCTATTTCACCATCCATGAATTTTAGGCACAACAGTGGATCCAGTTCTAATGTTGTTCAATATTCTTTTAATATTATTGGAAGATGCAATAGGTTTGGTCCATACTCCTTCCATTTCTCCTCTCTTGGTCCATGATGTCTTTAATTCATCAACAAGAAGTAAAAATAGAGTTTCATTTAACATTAGGGAAGCTGAAATTTATTCGAAGATTTTTTTAAAAAAAACTCCTGGAAAAATTGAACTGACCCACCCAGTAATATTCATCAAAATACTACCCACAGATAGGATGGAGGATTTGCGAGGCCATTTTTCCTACTCACAAAGTATCAATGCCTAGGCCCACAGCACCATGTAGCCCAAGGGGTCTGACCCTCACTGTTCAAGGAAATATTGTGAAGGCATCAAAGAGGAAGAGAATTGGGTGCTGGAAATATGATCACAATGAACTGTTCTTCTGGAATCCTCCATGCAAAGTGAACTGCAGGATTTTCTTCCTGGTCAGGAGAACCTCCAGGGCAGCAAGCTGAGGAAGAGAGGCAGATCAGTCCATACGACAAGCAAAAATAGTAGAACTATTGACATAGAAATGCACTGAATTTTTTCCTGCGTAAGACCACCTACTCCTTACTGTTATCACCACTGACATTCATTTGCCATCTCCCTGTAAACCTAAACTGCACAGGTGCCCAGATTCTTAGCACTGCTCAGAGAAGACAGTAAGTAGACAGAAGCAGCAAGAAAAAGGAGGAGGTGCACAAGGGGCTCACAGTGCCCTCTCTGCTGGGGTGTAGCTTGGTAAATGCCCAGCAAGTCTTTCCCTTGATCCCTGTTAGGATGCACCAAAAAGCACCAATTTCTGAGCCTGTACGATAAATTCTTCTTCCCATTGATATTGTGGTCCTAGACCTGATTCCAATGGAGACTGCTGTGTATCAGGGACTGAATTTGCCCATGTGGGAAAGTGTCTTAAGGGGACTAATATATTTAATAACGGTCTGTGCCTGTATTAGCTGCGGAGTGATCTCATTCAGAAGCATGTTGTTTCTTGAACGTCCAGGCTTTCATTTTATATATCTCAAACATTGGAGCTGAGTAATTTCATAAAGGGATTAGAAGACATCCACATCAATAAGGCTAGTCTCAGCAGTTAGCCTAGCTGGGACAAATTGGAAAAAGCTATCACACTTTGTGCTTCAAGGCAGAAACTGATCACCAGCTGAGGGCAGACGAAATTTTACCCTGCAGTATAGTGTTTCACAGTGTTGTATATTATACTTTCCCCAACTTCCCCCTAAAACACCTGGCAACAACTATTCCATATGTAGCATGTTGGAACAGATGGACGAAGGGTTTTTCTGCCATGGTGTTTCATATGTTCCTGGAATCATATATGTTGTTGCCCTTAATCCTCATGCTTTTATTATGAACAGACACAACTCGCTGCTTTTCATGAAGAGTTTTCAGGAACATGCACAATCACTGCCTTTTATGTTGATTGGCATCCGGGGGGGGGGGAAGAGTTTGCTCCTTTGTTTAGCTGGATCCCATTCACACTTGTTCTTGGTGTCACTATGCAGTCAGATCATAAACGTTTGTGTCATCATCTTATTCATTACATCAGTGGAGATGAAACTCTAGCCATCCAGACACTGCTGAACTACCACTCCCATCATTTCTGACCATTGTCTATACTAACCACGGCCAACATCCCTGCATTTAGGGAACCCTGATTGGGTAGCACCACACAAGAAAAGAACATTATTTAATAATAAATCATTAGGGGGCAATAGAGAAGAAGGAATTTAGGGAAGGAGAACGAGAAGTGTAGCACTGGAAATGGTTGATAAGGGTGCATATCCATGCAGTTTGGTCTCAGTAGTTTTAACCCCAAAAGTATAGGACATTTGGCTTTTATAGTGTACACTAACTTGTGCAATGCCTGAACTTATTTGCCCTCAATTGCTATTGGCATAGAGGGCAATAAAATTGTCTCTTCACTGAACGTATGGCATCTGTCTTGAGGTACTAGAGGGGTTAATGGAATGTGTTTCCAACATATGATATATTTAATAAGCTCTGAAATTGCTTCTGTGAAATAGCCACATAACTGCCACAACTCGATTTACAGCAGATCCTGCAAATAACAAATGTAATTACTTTGGAATCAACATAATATTAGGTCAGACTGACTTACATCCCCACTGGTTTGGTAGGAATGTACTGTAACGAGGCTGAACCAACCGTATGTCTCCAATCATGTTCACTCAGTGAGCTCTTATAAGTGATACAGAATGCAAATCTCTCAAAAAATATGCAGTCTTTATGAAATCTGATAAATTACTCTTTTAAGAGTTTTTTTTAATATATATAAAAACTGTATTGGCCTGAATATAAGCCACACTTTCCCCCCAAATTCTGACAGTAAAAAGTTAAAGTGCAGCTTATATTCGCAACCTTACGCCGCCGGCAAAGTGGCGCAGCTCTCCGCCCCCTCCCTGCAGCCCAGGAGCACAGGCCATGGCATGCAGCTCACCCGCTGCTCCCAACGCTCCCCCGAGCCACTAAGGAAGGGGGAGCCCGCCTGCAAAGCGCTCCCAGGCTCCCCCCAGGAAGCAGCCTGGGAGCGCGGGCCATGGCGTGCAGCCCGCCCGGCACTCCCAAGCCTTCTCCCAAGCAGAGGCCAGTTGTAGACCACGGGACTTGCCCTGAAGCCAACACAAATATTTTAAGCACAGCATTTTTTCATGTTTCGAAGGTGCAGATATCTGTGTTTGTTCATTGTGAATGCAGCCCTAAGGTTATGGCCTGACCATTGGTTGCAAAGCAGCGATGGGTGACCCCCAACTCCTCAAACAGGATTGGATCCGAAATATTCCCCATCCCATCTGCAAAAGTGAAAAATAACTTGGCTTGCTTTTGAGCCAATCTGAGTTTGGACTAGAGGCCACCACCAGCAGCCCTAATCCCCAAGCCTCCCTCTCTTATCTCCCCATAAGCCTCCTTGCCTGCCCCCTGCTCCTCCAAATACCCCCCTACCTTCCCACCCACTCAACCCACCCTCCAAACCCCTTTTTCCTGCCCCACATGTTTGGCTGCTGCTGCTGCTGACACTATTAATTTGGGGGGGGGGACAGAAGCAGGGAAGAGAAAGGGGTCTCTTACCACCTCCCTCTGGTGCTGCATCCAAGAAGTCCACAGGGAAACTATTGAAACGCCCCTTGGGAGAAACTAAATTTCCCAGAATCGACTTAGGGACACATTTATTCAGGTATTTATTTGGGTTTTGTCTTTTTTATTCCCCCCCCCCTTGAATTTTAAAGGTGCGGCTTATATTCGGGTGCGGCTTATATTCGGGCCAATATGGTACAAAGAGAAGCTGATTGCTCTGCTTCCATACCTTTGCTTACATAATGTGCAAATTAAGATGAAATAGATGGTTCTGTTAGAAGTTTGATGGGCAAGGAAGTGGGAAGGATGGGGAGTTCTAGGCCATCTCTTCCTCCAGTCCTGCCCCCCACCCCATTGCCTTAAACAGAACAAGGAGTGGTCCAAGGCTGCCTTAAAATCTGTCCCTACCTTTTAGCTGGAGGGAAGCCACTAAGCCAGGGCTGGGGAAGCTGTGGCTAAGGATGGGTAGAAATATCCATTTTTGTTTCTCACTGTTTCTTATTCGTCTGATCTTAAGCTCTGTTCTCAACATTTCCACATGAGTTTGTGGGTTATTGTTGTTTTAAAGCCATTTTGAAAATTCATCAGTGAATTTTTACTAGTATACCCCTTAATGTGCAGGCAGTAAAGGCCTGTGAAGGTTTACTTGGAAGTTGTAGCAGAAAGAAAGATAAAGTTCAATTCAGTCATGTTACCAAATGCTCAGAGAGACTCCATGTTCCTCATTAACATATTTGAACAGAAATCGCACAATGACATGGGCAGCTAGTCCAGAGGCTGAGAAAGTCAAGACTCTAGTATTTTTAAGCAGTTTTGTAGGAAGAAGCAGTCTGAGACAAGAAAAGCTACATCTATAATTCCCTTTCCTCCACCACTGTTAACGCTAGGTTCAAATACAGTTAAAATTATCCTTCAACACACTATCTAATTCTGGTCCTTAAGCTTCAGTCCAATGCCTACTTACTTGGAGTAAGTCTCATTGAATTCAATGGGACTTGCTTCTGAGTAGACATGTATGGGCTTGCACTGTCACATCTTAATAAGATTCTAAATGAGGGTCATATTGCCTTCTGTTTCAAAAGATGCATCTAGCTTGGGATACAGTAAGCACTGTATCACAATTCAAAGGTACAGGGGATGTGCTTCCCCATCCGCATCAAAAGATGCTTCCAGTCCGTTCAGTGGAATCTAGGTAATACAATCCAGATGGGCATAAATTTCCCTGGGGTGCAGGAGACCATAGCTGTCAACGTTCCCCCTTTGTTTTTAAGAAAAGGGAAAAGCTGACAGCTATGGCAGAAGACACATTCCTAATCCATTTGTTGATATCTCAGGTTGGATAAGGACAACTATCTCTGGAGAGGCATTTTATCACTCAGACTTACTAAAATTATAATGCAAAAGAAAGGGGGCATTTAAAAAGTGAGTTGTGTGTTCATAACATTCCTTTCTTTCCTGTCCCTCTCTAGGAAAATGCAGATAGAACAGTCCTTCAGTGAACATGTGATGAACCGCATTCTAATGGAAGGCTGAGTTTGATCTCATTAAAAAGCACCTTGCTTAAAATTCAATCCCCAACAGCTGTATATGCAAATTAGAATTTAAAAGGTTGCTTTGTTATACTCCTTTCATGATACATCCAATATTATAAGAACTCTTATGCTTTTTGCGGTGCAAATTATGCATTGCTGAAGGACAGGCTATTAGATATGCAACCTCGGGTCTTAACAGACCTTACTAATGACATCAAAACCTTCTCAATGCAGCATGTTCTCATTATAGATCTTAAAAATGTTATTAGCTCTCCCTTTTTCTCCGTGTCTCTCAAACTAACTGGCCAAATATTTTGCAAGTGCCTGTGGTCACCACTGCACAAATTTGCCTTTCATAACATAATTAAGGTTCCCAAATGTTCTTGCTATTATTTATTCAGCAGCTTAAAATTATTTGACCGGAATATTAAAAAGGTGCACTGTGAAATACAGCATTGATATCAAAGGCACAGGCTTAGGTGCCTGTAAACTGCACTTTCTCACACTAATCCTGTAACTACTCTACATTTAAAATAAAAATAAAAACACAGTTATCAGCAAAAGCCAAATGCCTATTTTCCTCCCCTCCTTATTGCCATATTATCTTTACCAATATTCTAAAGCATTTTGTAGGCCTGAAACCTTATCTAGCTCAAGAGAATGGAAGAAAATATACCAGGGACATTGATCGGAAGGCCTGGTCTAGGATTCTACCCTAGACGCAGTCATGGGCAGGGGCATCGTGATATAAAATGCATTAAGCTGTCAAAATGAAGATCCTGTCTTCAGTCATGTGAAATCCCCAAAGACATTAATGTTAAATACTGCATTCTGACACTTCCTGTCCATACAAAAGGCGGGGTGGGAATGTTATCTTAGAAAAAAGGAAGCTGGGGAATGCAAAGTTCAAGGGATGGAATAGCTAAGATCAGTGCTTTTTTCCGGGGGTACGCAGGGGTACGCATACTCCTAAACATTTTTGAATCTTTGTACTTTTGTCCATTTACTGTATTTATTTTTTCCAATTTGAACTATTCTTGAGTCAAAATGAGAGTACCCCTAAACATTTTTTTTTTTTAGGAAAAAAAAACACTGGCTAAGAAACTTGCTAAGGAAAATAAAATTATGCCGTTGTTCACCGTTAGTATCTACTTGTTAATGCCTACACACAAACGTGAAGCAGAGACTCTGTGATACTTCTCTGCTGAAGTTAATAGAGGATAATGAGTTCATTCTGATCTGATAGATGAGAGACTTGGATCTCTTCAGTTGACTACTTGGAATTCCAGCAAGGTAGTCATGTTAGTCCCTTATGGGAGGCAGAGAGAGGGAGGGTATCAACAACAAAGGGTCTTGTGATGCCTTGAAGCAGGGCAGAAAACCATTTGCAGCCTGATAATTCTAGACTCAAACCAGTGACCTAATGGAGGCAGAGGGGGAGGAAGGGTTAAATTCCATTATTTATTTTCTTCAATTTCTAAACTGCCCTTCATCAGTTATGGTCCCAGGGCAGTTTCCAGTCCAAACATCAATACATTAAACCAAAAACAATCCCAACAGCAATTCAAAACCAGTGTTAAAAATACAACCATATTAACAGTCTAGTCTCATCCAAGTTGGCCCTCTCCAAAGTTCTGGGTGAAAAACAAGGTTCACCTTCATAGCTGTCAAGTGTCCCTTATTTGAAGGGACAGTCCCTTATTCCAGCGCCTTATTGATGGATGTCCCTTAAATGTCCCTTAAATGATGTCCCTTAAATTTCAAAGGAAGCAGCTCCTCTCCCTCCCTCCCTGCCCGCCAGGGAGGAGGGAGGCTCCAACTGTGTTGCTTGGCTGTGTTGCTCACTCAATAAGAAGTCTAAGAACAACTGGGGGGTGGAGCTTGCATGCCTTGTGTGTGGCTAGTTAATGCAAGCTGAGGGGGTTTTTGAATGCTGGATGCCATTTTGCTGCACGTGCTGCTGCAAACTTTGCAGTGCAAAGCCAGGCCGGGGAGCCATCTTAAGTTGAGGCTGCATAGGCCTTGTGGTGCATGTGATTCAGATTCTATTCAGTTGATCCTCTGGTTACAAAGTTGGTTGGACAGTGTTCTCGAAGCTACCAGCATGAGTTTGACCAGACTGCAGGAGGACAGGAAGACTGGAGTGCCTGGAACAGGTGAGGCTGCAGGTCCCTTATTTTGGCTGCTGGTCCCTTATTTTCAAGGCTGCTGGTCCCTTATTTTCAAATCTGTAAGTTGACAGCTATGTTCACCTTTAACCAGAGCCCTCCCCACTTGCAGGTGTGGCTTTGGAATGGAATGATGGGAAGGTTTATCTTGACAGCCAAATGATGCTGAATCTATCTAATAAGAAACTACAGTAAGCCTTCTAGATATTTAGTGTACCCTTGTACTTCCTATTGCTACAGATCCTTGGGAAAGCAGACATAATTCCTTGCTGGTGAGGAGCAAGAAAATGTGTAAATCATTACACCAGATAGGCCTTACACACAAAGCACCTATTAAATTTAGAAGCTTTTCAGTAAGCACTCCAGTCTCATTTACCTTGAAGCTCACATCTCAGCTGTGATGATAATCTGGCTTGGAGGGGAGAGGGATATTGCTTTCATTGTCTGGAACTCAGTGGTATAAATAACTTCACCCACACTTGTCTTTTACAATGTGCTGCACAACAGGAAGTTTCGAAGTATGGATTCCAAGTTCCATTATACTCTTTAATTGATTTAACTTATTTATATTTAAATTTATATCTGCCTTATTAGCAACAAAAAACTTTCAAAACAGCCCTCCAAGTGAATCAAGCCACATTACCTTCCTTTAAGAGCTAATACACCGGCATTCATTTTCATCCATTTGTTCTGACAAAAACACAAGAGCATAATACTTTTCAACATAATACATTGCTATTGTTTCATTATGTCCATAGAAATTTGCACTAAATAATGAGAGAAATGAAATATCTTTAGCTTTACATGTGAATAGTGATTCTTTGCTGGAGTGCTTTTATAGGGTGCTTTCGTCTAGCAAATCCAAATACCTTAAAGGTATTCTTCTCGGAATCATGACGCCTGGCATGCTCATTTTCCTGGCGGAATAAACATTCGCTCATATCTGTATTTACAGCATGGTTCTGTGGATGTTTTTCTCAAAAGTAAATCCCACTGGGTTCAATGGGACTTGGTCTCTACTTATGATTACCCCCTTATTAACTTGATCTATGCAGATTTCGTAACCTAGGGAGCCTTTAACTGCCCCATCTTTATCTGTTCTGCATCATAACAATCCCCAAAGACTGACATTTCTTATTTCACTTGAAAAGCCGTCATGAATTGTGAAAGGCATAATAGTGTATTGTGGTGATTAACAGAAGCAGCCTATGCTCTCTCCCAACACCAGCATCACTGAAGCTTACCTGGCTGATCCTGGGCAGGGTAGCGGTTAGGTCAGTGCACCCATGTCATTCTCCTACCCAGTGTGCTCACACAGCCCTGACCTCAACTCCACCTTGTCCTGCCCCAGCTCTGTTGTTGACATCCGTCTGTCTTGGGAGACAATGGAACATAACCATCCAAGCAAACTGCAGTGGCAATGGTTTCAGGGGAGCAGATCTCCACTCCACCACATGGAGATGCTACTGGCGATCAAGGGTGCACACAGTGAATTTGTGTTCATATAGGAAGGCATTGTCAGATGTCTTCTTACCTCCTGGGGTGCAGAGCAGCTTTGAGGAGACAATTGGAGGCAGGGCTATGGCATGCAGGTAAAGAATTAGACCCCCTTCCCCACACACTGCAATCCCAATCATTTTCCATGCCCCTTCCTCAGCTGCTGTTTAAAGAATAAAACTGCTAATCTGTCAAAACTGGCTTAGTGTGCAATTCTATGCTTACTTACCTGGGAGGAAGAAGTCCCATGCAGGGCCGTCTTAAGCATATCTGGCGCTGTGGTGTGAAGATCCCTCCGGTGTCCCCCCCTTTCCCAGAGTTGCCGACCTTTTTTAGGGAGGACTGTGCTGCCGGCGACGTGCCCAGCTTTGCAGGGCTGGAGGAGGCGAGCAGTGGCTGGAGAGTGGCTCCTCTGGCGGGGAAGAGGCAGAGGCTGGATGCGGAGGCTCCCGGTTCAGCTGGCCACTTCGTGCCATGGTGGTCACAGCAGGTGGAGGCTCCAGGGGCAGCATAGCTTCAGCGCGGCATAGCGGAGGTGGGTGAAGGCAGTGAGCTGATGCTGGGAGGTGCCGCATCCAGCCTCCGCCTCTTCCCTGGTGCCCTCCAAGAACTTGACGCGCTGGCGCCCTGCGCCACTAGCCTCTGTGAGTAAGAAGCCCCTGGTCCCATGGAACTGCACATCATGGCACCTTTGTAGGACACGGTGCACATCACTGTTCCAATTAAAACCATTCACCATTCCTTTTCGCTGCCTTTATGGTTCCAATATTATATCAAGGTATGAAGCATGAAAAGGTGTGTCTTTAATGTTGAACGATGTAGCTTCCAGCTTTGCACTACGGGAAAGTGTACTGGTGTTAGAATTCGGAGGCGCCATTTGCCAAGAGTGGAATCCACATTTAAACCTATGAAATTAATGGGTCTGAGCATGTGTTGAATGGCCTGTGTTTAAACGATGCTTATGCAGGAGAAACACTTTGGCATGAATATTATGGATTCAAAATTTCTGCAGATTTTTCTCATTACTTACAGTACGCCTGAGGGGAAAATTCATAACATTGATGTATAATAGAGAAATGAACCTGAGAGCTGTAGATTTCATCTTCCTCCAAGGCTGGACTCCTATTGATCAGAATATATTTGTGAAATCAGGACATTTTTTACAGGGGGCATTGCCACTTCTGTCAACAATATTCACTCTGTGAATAATTTGCTTTCCAAGGTGGCATATTATAAGCCTTTTCTGCCAGGTAGCTAACCGTACTGGCTCTAGTTAACTAGGATCTGAATGGTATTCTGACAGATCTGGCAAGTGACTGACATTCCATAAGTCAGACCTGGCTGCCCCAGCTGAAAGAAATGTGATTAGTCTTGAGTTGACAGCTGTCTTCATCAAGGTGCCAGCCAGTGACAGGAAAAATAAGGACCCAGGCAAACAATAAAAAAAAAGATCCTACTTGAGTATGCTTTCCAGCCAGCAGTGAAACATTTAAATTCCTCTCTTCCTGGGGCCATAATTTAATGTGGCTACAAAAGCTGGGGAACAAGATCCGATGCGAAAGCTCTGGCCATCAACTAACCATGCTTTCCTTGTAAAATATTTGTATTCACTTGTAAATTTCATTATTATAGTACCCAGAAGCTATGATAGTGATAGTGACACGGCACCTAAATAACTAACACACACACACACACACACACACACGAGCTACAAAATTATCTCAGCAACAGAGCATTTTTAAACAGCATTTTCTGAATTTCATCAAGCTTTCTTCAATTAAAGCTTTAACCAAACAGATTGGGGAAAGGCCAGCAACAAAATGTTCTGAAATCACTGAAAAGACCCATGTCTTGGGTCTTGACATATGTAATCTGAGTGAAACTGCTTGCCAGTAATGATCTGCGTGTATTCCTCAGAATCCATGGTCTGATTGTTCAAGCCTAAACATAGTCATCAGGAAGTAAATTCCATTGATTTCAATGTGCAGCATACTTCTGAGTAAGCGTTTTTTAGGTTCAGGCTGTTGGAATACCTATAATCAGTCATAAATAGAGTTTTGTTACAGATACAGCTCCAACAGCTTGAGACATGGTGGCAGCACAGGGACAGAGGAAGTAGAATTCTCTTTCACATTAGTAATTCTGATTTTACCTCCTGTTGTCTTCCTTAAAACAGCCTGGACATTATATCCCAGCCATGTTCTTGTGATGAGTTTCCACCTCTCTGGCACATCATCAACCAGCAACATATGACACAACACCACGATGCAATATGTTTCCCAATTCTCTTGCACATTTCCAGTATGGGGTTTCTTAAAGCCACCCAATTTATTGTGATAGGTTTGTACATTCCCAACATAACACCAACAGGCATGATGTGACATAGCATCATCATGTGGTGAAGTTCCTTTCAGAGGTGGATTTAGGGGGCCGCAACCCATTTGCACATACAGGATGCTGAGCCGAGAGGCCATGCAACAATGACTTAGGATGGAAGGTGAGAGGCGGAGGGTGCTGAATTTTGGTATTGCATGTGAAGTCTGCCCCTGCTTTCTTTTCTGCATTTTACAACAATGGTGGCTGAGCAATTTCCTGCCTCAGAAAGTCGAGAGAGTTAGGAGATAAAAGGCCATATCAGGAACTGAATTCTGCTTTCATGTCCCTCTGATCATTCCCTCTGAGTAATTTCAAATAGCCCAGAAAGACAAGAGAAAGGCTTGGTAATGTGAGGGTCAGATTTAATCCGCCGCAAGCTCAAAGCTCTCAATTAGCAACAATGATAAAATGATAACACCCACTACATTAAACTGGAATAGTGGGGTGCAGACTTCGGCCGTCTCCAGACTGCCAGTATTTTACAGGAGAAAATCAAACTGGAGATTTAGGTTTCCACCATTGAAATGGATTAAAGCATTTTTGCCGCTCTAGCACAACAAATCCACTTAAGAAAAATACTTATTTGGTATGGAAAATGATGGGGAAAGGCACTGAATAGTGTGGGATCAACGGGTGATGAATAGGAAGACATATAAACACCACAAGCAATCAAAACGAATGCTTATTGCTATATAATCTCACCATAAATGAATGGACATTGTAGGCCAGACATAGTCTAACCTTTGCATAAGCTTTGTGCAAGCAAATCAGGGTGGATGCTCAATAAATTGGAGGAGCCAAGGGTTGCAATGATATGCCTTCTAAGCATCTCATTTCACTCAATCAATCCATTCATTTTGTTCCTTAAATGCATTTATTGCTTAAGATCATAGGTCATCACAATAAGCATTTTCAAAGAGGCAGAACTCTGGAAATTTCAATCTATCTGACAAAGCCCTTTTGAAGACATCCGGCAGGTACCATGCTTGCTTGTGGTCCTAGCCATTATCTTCAGGGGAGGGGGAACGGGATCATTCATTCATTCAACATTGCTCATCAGCTGAATGAATGCATTTCGGGGTGGGGGACAAATTCTATTCAGTTTGCATATATAAGTGAACCTACTTACTTCACACTTACCAAAAGAAGATGCAATCTGAAAGACATCCCTCCTTTGAAATGTGAACTTCTCTGAATTTTTCAGTGCCGTTCTCCAGCCAAGTAACATGTACAAAAATGAATATACTAGGGTAAAGGGTGCATCAAAATACATATATTAGTGAAAATAACATATACTAATGCATCATATAAGGAGAAACTGCTTTGCAAAAGTGAGCGTATCCGGCAAACTTGCATACAAAAGCATGTCTATTAGGAGAAATTCATATGAATTTTCATAAGGACTTGTTTATGAAAAATTCACTCACTGATGTGGCGATGAAAAGAATTTAGGAGTGGAAAAATGAGAAACCAAAACTGACAGATTTGCCCATTTCTAGGTCTATGTATTATTATTATTATTATTATTATTATTATTATTATTATTATTATCAATTGCAGAGGGGATAGTCCTAGGAGAGAAAATGATATTTTAATCCTAAAAGAAACTTTTTCTCAATAGTTGAAAAGCTTCATCAGTGGTTAGTATGACTTGTGGTGGGGTGAACTTTTATCGCATCAGACCTTTCTTGATTAGACTTGTCTGTACATAAATAAAAGACTGAGAAGGTGAGACACTATTCCATCCGTACTTGCATTGCAATCTGTGTAAACAAAATGCCAAAGAAGAAGAAAAGGAGCAACTGCATTCATATGCCAAAACAGCTTCACAGAATACTCTGAGGTTAATTTGTTTTGGGGGAGTTGTATTACAATTGATGAATAAATTGGACAAACTACAGTGAAAACAGAAGGGTTCATGTAAATATTGTCAAAACTGCTGCCATGTGCAGGTTGGCAGAATAGCTGAGGGTGTGATGGACAGGTGTGTGCCGATGGCATTGCGAGCTGCAGTCAGTTCACACATGAAATTTACAAATGGTGTTTAAAAGAGCTCTGAAGTTGGAGGCAGAAACAGTACTGGGGCAGGAAGCTACACCACAACCAGAACCTCTCCTGCAGGTGCAATGAGAGTCCTGGAGTCAGAACCTACACCATAACAAGGGGAAGCCAAAGCATCAAATGACAAGAGCCAATCAGTAAACCAGGTTGACAAGTCCTTTGTTTCCTCTTCTTACCATGCCATCACAACTGGGAAATACAGGCTCCTTTTCCTGGCTCTGTTCTCAATAACTCACATCCTTTTGGCTCCTGGGTTGTGCTATGGCTCTTGATCCTAGAATTGTATATTTTCCAGATGAAATGGCAAAGAATTTCCTTGGATTCTGCCCTCAGATGTAAACCCTGCAACTCATAACAGCTCTACTCTAACAACGAGAACAGAAATGTCCAGTTTCTGGAATAGGAGGCCAATTCTCACTGGCTAAAAACTGCTCCTTGGCTAGGATATTATATCACAGCTTGACAGAAGTGAGCCCATGGTCACAAAGAAGGAGGCCAACCTCAAAGGGTGCTGAAGAAAATTGTGTTGGTTTTTTACAAACGCAGCCCATTCCCCACCCCCTAATTATTACCCCAAATTTGAGGATGACAGACTTTGAGCTGGAATTAAGATGGCAGGAAGAAATATCAACAACCTCAGATATGCAGATGACACAACTTTGATGGCAAAAAGTGAGGAGGAATTAAAGAACCTCTTAATGAGAGTGAAAGAGGATAGTGCAAAATATGGTCTGAAGCTCAATATCAAAAAAACTAAGATCACGGCCACTGGGCCCATCACCTCCTGGCAAACAGAAGAGTAAGAAATGGAGGCAGTGAGAGATTTTACTTTCTTGGGCTCCATGATCACTGCAGATGGTGACAGCAGTCACAAAATTAAAAGATGCCTGCTTCTTGGGAGAAAAGTGATGACAAACCTAGACAGCATCTTAAAAAGCAGAGACATCACCTTGCCGACAAAGGTCCACATAGTTAAAGCTATGGTTTTCCCAGTAGTGACGTATAGAAGTGAGAGCTGGACCATAAAGAAGACTGATCACCAAAGAATTGATGCTTTTGAATTATGGTGCTGGAGGAGACCCTTGAGAGTCCCATGGACTGCAAGAAGATCAAACCTATCCATTCTTAAGGAAATCAGTCCTGAGTGCTCACTGGAAGGACAGATCCTGAAGCTGAGGCTCCAATACTTTGGCCACCTCATGAGAAGAGAAGACTCCCTGGAAAAGACCCTGATGTTGGGAAAGATTGAGGGCACAAGGAGAAGGGGACAACAGAGGACAAGATGGTTGGATAGTGTTCTCGAAGCTACGAACATGAGTTTGACCAAACTGCGGGAGGCAGTGGAAGACAGGCGTGCCTGGCGTGCTCTGGTCCATGGGGTCACAAAGAGTCGGACACAACTAAATGACTAAACAACAACAAGAAGAAGACTTTGATTCTAGACAGTTATCATTTATCACTTGAGAGTTTATTGTTTGTAGATATGTATAATTATTATTTTTCTTGTTGGTTCAAGAAGTACAAATTGGGTAGTTTCTCTTTATAAAACACAAGCAAAGTTGAATTCCTTCCCCATCCCTATCACACACACACAGTGTTCTTGTTTGTCTAACTAAAAGTGGGTGTTACCAACTCCTGGAAAATTGTGCTATTCATTAAGAGGAAACACATCAGTCTGGGAGTATTCCTTGTTCAGAAAAAGTTGAAGAGCATGCTAAATGAGGAGCTGTTACTAAAAGTGTAGGGAGAGAGAGAAGGAAGTCACCCTGGGCAAGAAGCTGAGTAGTAAAGCAAGGAGAACTTCACGTTCAGTTCCTAACATTAGCGCAACACCCTCAAAGGAAGAAAGAGGAAATTATGACATAATGAAGACTGACAGCCTTGAAGTCTGAGGCTAACTAAATCTTCAAGGATATCCTCACAGCACGAATCGTAGCAAATTTCCACTGCAGCAAAATCTTTAAGAGGAGTAAGTAGAGCATGTCATTGAAGCAAAAGAAACTATGTTATTCTGGACATCAAACTTAACTGCATGCATTATAGGCCTTTTGTTGTTGTCCTTGTTCTTTGGTCTCTGAGGGGCCGTACTGAAAATCACCGGTGTTAAAACGAGGGCACCAAATACTAAGAATCTTAAGATGGTTGAAGTGGAAACCCCATAACTACTGATAACAGTGTTGTATGTTATTACTATCCGATGATCTGTCTAGAAATATGGATGGCAACACACATTTTACTCTTCTTTTGACGTTTTGAGGATTTGGCACAGGTAATTTATTTTTTAGAAGACTGGGAAGGTTCCAATTATAGAAGAGGGATTGGGGTGAAAGGCTTGACTTGTGGGGGAAACATCTCCTGTCACACTGCACTGATAGCTGTTACACTGTGTGTATGGCCAACCTGTCTGTCACCTCGTGAAGAGTTTGCCCTTCTTAGGAGTACAGATTATGCAAGGCAAGCTTAAGACAATGACAAGATGCCAAGATGAAAATGCATTCAGTAGAAGTTGCACTCGCAAGGTGAGAACCAGAAAAGGCGCTGAAGCACAAGGTCTTTTGTGCCTCCAGTTCGTCAATCTTGGTAAAATGAGTTACATCATTTAAAAATATGTATAAAATTCACCCCACCAGCTTCCATTGACGACTGTGGCATTGCGATAGAAAATGAAGGGTAAAATATCTGACCTTGGCCTAATATCAGGAAGCAACCAGTTGGACAAAAAACCTGCTGTGTTTGGCTATTCAGTCCAGCTTGTTTTATCTCTCTCCCTGTCCCATATTTCCCACTTAGCGTGCAAGGGAAGAAATACACAACAGGCATTTGGTAATGTGAAAAATAAAATGAAGGAAAAAAATAAAGAAGACAAAATGATGAGGTAATACATTTAGACAACTCTATTTATTTGGGGGGGGGGTTATGTTGTCCCCACCCCCCAAAAAGATGGCTCAAGCGAAGTCAGATTGGAAAAGAAATGTCTTTTGGACATTTTAAATGAAAATATAAAAAGGGGGAAATGGTGAAAGTGCCCTTAGTAACAACCGGTGTCATTCTTAGGAACATAGGGAAGTGCCCTACATTGCGCCAGACTGCTTGTCCATCTTGCCCAGCATTTTGCTTGCATTTTAATGAGAAACTACCCAGTTCACACCTCTTGAATCAATATGAACAAAACCACAGGCATCCCAGCAAACCAACGTGTACAAAAAATACAAACATTGGGGCAAGTGTGTGTGAAATGTATATATTAGTGGAAATAACAGACAAAAACGCATTGTATTAGGGGAAATCACTTGCAAAAATGTGTCTATTAGTCAAAAATGCACATAAAAATGTGTCTATTTGGAAAAATTCACAGTAAACACGCTGATGAATTTCCATGAGAATTTGTGGAAGTGAGCTTAAATTGGGGAAATGAGAACCTTTTTAAATATTGTTTTAAATCTATTTGTTGTTTTGGTGCTTTTAAACTGTTTTTAATTATTTTCATTGAATTAAGATAATCTAATTAATTACCGTATTTTTTGCTCTATAAGACTCACTTTTTCCCTCCTAAATAGTAAGGGGAAATGTGTGTGCGTCTTATGGAGCGAATGCAGGCTGCGCAGCTATCACAGAAGCCAGAACAGCAAGAGGGATTGCTGCTTTCACTGTGCCGCGATCCCTCTTGCTGTTCTGGCTTCTGAAATTCAGAATATTTTTTTTTCTTGTTTTCCTCCTCCAAAAGCTAGGTGCGTCTTGTGGTCTGGTGCGTCTTATAGAGAGAAAAATACGGTAATTTAATAAATTAATAAACATGATTTTTTGTGTAAGTCTCAAGATTGTGGTTTAGAATTAATTAGTTGTAACAACAACAAAAAATTGAGAGAAACCTAAATTGACAGATTCACCCATCTCTAACTCCACTTGGAGTGAGACCCTTCTCCAGGGTCTCACACAGAGCAGGAATTCTCTTACCACCCACTCCCTGATCCTATGATTAGAAATTCCAGAGAATGAACCTGAAACAACCAGTATACAAAGCATGTCTATACTTTCAAGCTAGGAACATTCTTCTTCACTGTTCCTCTATGGTTGGGCCAGTGTACTACTCACTCACTCACTCACTCACTCCAGAAACTCACTCACTGTGCCTCAGCCCCTGATTTTTGCTTGCCACTGTCAGTAGATTTTCTGCAAGACCTGTGTTGAGATACATTACAGTTGGCTTTATAGTTGATCAGACGGTAAGAATACATTAAAAGAAACTAAAAACATATTTAGAAAAGAGGCGTGTTCTGCAGCAGAAATAATTGCCCCCTGCACCAGGGTGCTTTCTTAGGCCCATCCCTAGAAGGCAATGTTGTCAGCATGACTGTTTAAATTTTCTGCTGACATTTGGCCAGTCTAGTGAGGAGGTAGCCAGAAGCTAAATGATCAGACTCATCTGGTTCATTATAGATTAATCGGTCAATTAAAGCTTACCAGACCAAATGTCAAGCACAGAAAACAGCTGTTTTTGATCATCATTTCAAGAAGAACTCAGAAGGCTCCAATATTAACAGGTGACAAATGGGGATTCAAGATGAAGCAAATGGACTCTCTACTTTGAATTAATTTTAAGGACATCAGTATCCTCTATCTTGCAGACAAGTGGACATTTACACCATACCCATAAGCATTCCTTAATGATTTAATTGTTGATAGAACACTGTTGTAATTGAATCAAGTCCAGAAAAGAAAGCCTTAAATTCCCTAAAGCCTTCCAGCTTTCTATGTAACGAATCCCACGTATGCAGGGCATAAAATGTGAAACCAATGCTGCCTATTGGAAGTCAGACTTTTATGTTGACACTCTTATCACAAACAAAAGAGAATATATTTGCATAGGCATTATATACTGCTCAATCTTTTATGGCTTTTATTATTTCATTCTGTTTTGGGGGTATGTTTTGTGTACACAAGATCTCAGCTTAAGCCAATAGTTGATTTTACAGCTACTTTGGGTTGCACGCCTCATTAACTAGAAATATGTGTCATGGCTCATTAATGACTTGGGCCAGATCTTCCACTTGTGGTGTTGTATTAATCCACAACACTCTTGCTGTTCAGGTTTTGAACATGTTTGTTGGTATAGGCCCTTGATACTGTAGGATTTGAAAGAAGAAACACCACCTGAAGCTTATGGTGTGACTTGGCCCTGCTAGAATGATGTCTATTGCAGCTGTTTCTGTTTCTGTTGCTACTTCCAAGTACAAAATCAGAATCATAAAGTTTATAGATTTTGTCTTTTTGCATGGTGGTTCAGCCTGTGTAGCTGTGCTCACCTTCTCTGCACATATGAAGAGGTCATACCAGACAACTGTCCGGCTTTGAGCGGGACATCCTGGAATAACAGAAGCCATCCTGGCTTCTGATTGGTTCCTGGGAAGTCCACTTTTAGCTCCAGCAAGAGTGTGGTCCCAAAAGACTCCCATTTTGAGAGAGTGTGCTCTCACACAAGTCACCTGGCTCCCGTGAGAGTGCAGCACTGAAAGAAGCTCATTCTGATTTTGCCTCCAAGCTCCTTATGTGCATGGAAGCCTACAGACACACAACTAGGGATGGAAGAGAAATTCAATTCAGTATGCAATTCGTTTACAGTTGAAGCTATCAAATTTGCACTTTCCTGAACAATTGGCAGACCGAAACACAGCTATCCTTTGATATTCACATTTTTGGAATTTTGAAATTCAGTTTTCCAACTCAACAATTGTTTACATTGAGGGGGAATGTGGATTTTGACACCAACTTGTAAACACTTGCTGAAAACCTTCTTGTTCTACCAGGCCCATGCAGGCAATTAAGAGTACAGCCCCCCATAATGTTCTCTTGATGTTTGTTTCTTTTTTCTTTTTCTTCTGCTTTTAACTTGTTTTTAACCTTTTATGATTGTATTGTTTGGATTTATGTTTTTATATTGTTGTAAACTGATGTGATATATATTTAAGATGCAGAGGTATGTTAATATTTTTAGAAATAAATAAAAGTGAACATATTTGTGAAAATAACACACACAAAATGCATTACAGCTTGAAAAACTGTGTACATTAATAAAAATTGCATATAAAATGTGCTTATTACGAGATTGTTGGCATCCGTCTTTCTCTGGAGAGAAATTCACACTAAAAGGCTGGTGACTTTTCATGAGGATATTCATGAGGATCACAGATTACTGCAAAATGTGGAGCACTGGATTTCAGACTAGAAGAATGAGAAACTGAGAGAAACAAAACTGAGAGATCCTGCCTACAACCATATATAAAATTTCTAATCATGCAAAACAGAGTCAAGGGGTGGTATTCAGTGCTAGCTCTACTAGCATTAACGTCTATTGTTGTCAAAATGCATGACTAACAGGTTCATTAATTTCTATGGGTCTGCTTTGAGTTGAACCTAGTTGAATAAAACCCAGGGGTCCTATGCACACCTCCAGTTGAACATGGTGAAAGTGATTCTGCTCTCCCCTCAGTACTGCAGGTATGGGTAACCTGCAGACCTCCGCATGTTCCTGAACTACAGCTTTCATCATCCCTGGTGACTGACCATGCTTGCTATGGCTTCTGGGATTTGTAGTTCAGCAACATCTGGAGGGCAAAGTGTTCTCCACTCCTGAACCACTGTCTTCACAAGTACCTCTAACTCTTGACCATACAATGACCCTTCCCACTTTCATTTTGCAAATTTAACGAGAAGAAAGTCTCTGCTAGCAGACTCCGTGACCTTTCTGACATCTGCATTTCCACTGAAAGTTCCAACAGGCTCGCTCTTGTGTGTAAAAAAAGAAGAAGAAGAAAAGCCCTACGTCACTACAAGAAGCCCTGTGGCTTAATATTAGGCAGGCCTTCTGCTTCTAAATACTCTTCATTCGTACACTGGGATACTAACAAGGATCCTTTTTTAAAAAATCTAGCAATGGATAGTGCAATTCTAGTAATGGAAGAAACCAAGTAGTTCCCTTCCTCCTGATTCTGTTGAAAATTATTAATGTTGGCATTTAAAGAACTGGACTGACAGCAGGTGTGGGAAAAACATGTCAGAATAGGTGCCTGTGTCTTCTTTCGTTCCCTTGAGTACTCTGAATCTCAGCTGGGCTACGTAATAACTAATGCAATATAGAAGTTCTGCCTTATTTGTTTTTAAAAATATAGCCCACCTATGGCTGACATATTGGCCTCAAGGCACATTGCAACATATTAAAGCTACCGCAAAAGAAGCCTCACCAGTTTCTTTCTAAAAATAATTTAAAACATAATTATTTTCAGAGTGAAAGGTTAAACGGTAAGGCCTCTATCCATTGCCCTTGCTAGGCCAACTGCTATTTGGCTTCTCTGCTCCCAGGATTATGTCATGCAGTGGCCATGGTCCTTTCTAATCCTTTGCACATCTACTCAGTTCTACTGAAGCCACGTGCACGTCGTACATTTAAAGCACTAATGATACCACTTTAAACAGCCATAGCTTCCCCCAGTGCCAGATTTATGTATAAGCTAAACAAGCTATAGTTTAGGGCCCCACTCCTTTGGGGGGGGGCCAAAAATATACTTCTTAATTGTATTTGAGTTCAACAATTACTTTGATAAAATACGTATTTTGTTATGTGCAAATGGCTTTAGATACCTATTAGGTCCATAAATTACAGTGGTACCTCGGGTTAAGTACTTAATTCGTTCCGGAGGTCCGTTCTTAACCTGAAACTGTTCTTAACCTGAAGCACCACTTTAGCTGATGGGGCCTCCTGCTGCTGCCGTGCTGATGGAGCATGATTTCTGTTCTCATCCTGAAGCAAAGTTCTTAACCTGAGGTAATATTTCTGGGTTTGCGGAGTCTGTAACCTGAAGCGTATGTAACCCGAGGTACCACTGTACCATATAGCATATATTCAACACACAAAAAAGCGACAATTTGTTGTTGGCAAAGGACAGCTGGATATATAAAGGGCCCCATTACCTTCAGTAGCTTAGGGCCTCATCAAACCTAAATCCGGCCCTGGCTTCCCCCAAAGAATTCTGGGAGCTGTAGTTTGTTAAGGGTGATGAGCGTTGTTGGGACACCCCAATTCCCCTCCCAGAGATTCAATTCCCAAAGTGGTTTAGCTGTCAACCCCTCTTCACAGGAAACTCTGCAGGCTGATAGCATACACATAAGTGCTAAAAGTCAGCATTTTATTTTTCCAACTCAGATTGATGGGCCTTTAGTATAATCTTTTCCTTCCAAACTTTTTTTACAAAAAGATACGACTTGACAGATCACTTTCCCATTATAGAAAACAAACCCTCTTCCAGATTTCCAGGAAAAAACAACTTTTTATCTGCTGTTAGTATGAAAAAGTCAGGAATTAGATAGCTGTCCAAGAGTGAGAAATGTTAAAGCCAGGAATACAATGGTTGCATTAGCTACCATTTCCGATAGTAACTTCCCGAAAGCTGAAACAGACCTCTGTTGTTCGGTGCTGCTACCCTCCTGAAGCCAAAATGAGAATTTCAGCCAGATTGCATGGGGTTTTGATAAGGAGCCCCGGCTCTTGATTTCCTGCTGTAAACTGAAATGCGATGAAGCTTCAGCTATCTCTCTGTTGCTTTCCTGCTAAACCAGTATTTCAAAAGTCTTGTCTTCATGCATTGCCATTTGCTATATTCAAGTAAAGAAAAGTGCTCCGAAGCCAGTAACAATATTTTTAAGAGTCCAGTGCTATACCTATCTACCCAGAAGTAAGCTCGACAGGGTTTGTTCCCAGCTAAGTGGGTATAAGATTGCGACTGTAGACAGTCAAACAAATGTCTAGCAAGGGTGGAGAGCCTGCCATCCAACAGATGTTGCTGGAATACAAGTCCCATCAACCCTGGCCATTGGCCATGCTAACTAGGGCTGATTGGAGTCAGAGTCCAACAACAACTGGAGCACCACAGGATTCCCATTCCTGTTTTATAGATTAGGCTGCAATCATACAGCCGCTTAACTGGGAGCAAGCCCCACTGAACGCCATTTTCTTAGCTGGTGGTCAAGAGTGCACCATGGGTTCTGGCTATGTCACAAAGGTAGCTATCACATTTTTATGGTTAGCCTTGAAGATGGAGGCAATCAGCAGTTGAATGGGTTGGGCTACCTGAACTGGGTGTATATTTGAGACAAACAAAATTATCTACTTATGTGTATATATTATGTAATTCTGCAATTACACAATATATGGTTAAGTCCAGTCAAAGGTGACTATAGAGTTGTGGCGCTCATCTCGCTTCAGGCCAAGGGAGTTGGTGTTTGTCCACGGGCAGCTTTCCAGGTCATGTTGCCAGCATTAGTAAACTGCTTCCAGCACAATAGGACACTGTGACGGAAACCAGAGCACACAGAAATGCCGTTTACCTTCCCGCCGCAGTGGTACCTATTGATCTACTTGCACTGACATGCTTTCGAACTGCTAGGTTGGCAGAAGCTAGAACAGAGCAACAGGAGCTCACCCTGTCGTGGGGATTTGAACCGCCGACCTTCTGATCGGCAAGCCCAAGAGGCTCCGTGGTTTAGACCACAGCACCACCTGCACCTGCAAGTAGGGGCTGAGCTCAACAGCACTCTCCCTTCCTGCCATTTTCAGCAACTGCTATTCAGAAACATACTTGTTCCGATGGCATGAAGAACTGGAGAGCTGTAATGAGCTGGGTTCTTGACACAGAAAATGAAAGCAGGGTAATTGAGAATCAACCCAGAGGGTGATTCTCTCTCTTTCTGTGCCATTTCTTCCAAGTCCATGGCCTCATGGAGAGTCTGAACCCTGGATAATGACTCCTAGTGAATATGCTGTGGTAATCCATGAACACTGGATGGAGCACTCAAAATTGAAGCCTGTCACAGATCCCTAGGACCAGTAGCATATCTTTTATCAATATTTGCTGGAGACATTTTTTTCTTCATGTCGAGAACTGACAGAAACTTCTGTTTCCTTGTTATCGGTCTCTGGTGAAGCTGCATAGTGCTCTTGGGTAATACTTAAGTAACAACAATGCTGTTTCCTTTTTTAATCCAAAATCTGTGAGACACCCCCCCCCTTTTTTTTTAATGCAGAAAAACCGGAGTGTCAGCATGCCAGCAACCTAAGTTAGATATGTATCTCCTGCGGTTGCCATGGCAAATGTGGAACCACAATGATATCAATCTATCAGCAAAAACATTATCAGGCATTTCCTGTTAGTGGTCTTGTACCTTTCCAGTCTGTTGCTGAGCTAGATAAGAAGGCAGTTGCTTACATTTCTGGCAGGAGATCAGAGCAGTGGCAGGGTGCCGTTGTAGGCAATCATGAAATGTCACTGAGGAATCTGACAGTGGAATTTTTAGGTCAGAAAGCTAGCAGGCCCAGCAGGACACCGATGAGGTACATTAAATTACCCTACCATTCTTGTCAGTTTTATTACACACTTTCCTCGAAGCAACCGGTGGGGAACATAAGGATATTAGTGTCAATATTTTGGGTCATAAGGCAAAAAAAAAAGGAGCAAAGTGTTAAAACAAATGCAAATGAAATGAGAGGCTGTGTACACACCAGGCATTTAAACCAGGCATAGACAAACTCGGCCCTCCAGATGTTTTGAGACGACAATTCCCATCACCCCTGACCACTGGTCCTGTTAGCTAGGGATGGTGGGAGTTGTAGTCCCAAAACAACTGGAGGGCCAAGTTTGCCTATGCCTGATTTAAACCATTTGAAAGCAAAGAATTTTGGGAACTGTAGTTTCTTGTGGGTGCTGAGGAAAACTACATCTCCCATTATTTTTTGCAGGGAGGAGGGGATATGCTTTAGCTGTATAGTGTGCATGCAGCCTCAGTACTCATTCCCCCTCTAGGAATGTTTGGAGTGCTGAGACTCTGATCAAAAGAGTGTGGAGTTTTAATACATTATTCTCCTTACAGAATCAGGTCCATTCTAGAACTGAGGTCCTTTTCCTGAACAGGGACTATATTCATGTATTGGTTTTTTGTTTTTGTTTTTACTAATACTTATTGGTGTTTATATAGTTGGCCAGAGTGGCTGGGGAGGCCCAACCAGATGGGTGGGGTATAAGTAATAAATGATTATGATTGGAGGATGGAAGCTGGTCACAGCAGGAGGGAGTGACACCCTGGCTTCTTCACCAGCCTGGCTCATCTCAGCCTCTCAGCCTCCTTCCTCTTCTGCTTCTGGATTTCTCTCTGCCACAGACTCTCCCAGCTCACTAAACCTCTTCAGCTTCTTCCCAATCTTCTCCCTCTTCTCCCTTTGACCACTCATTGTCGTCCAGCCACCAATCCCTAGACTCTGAACAGCTGGTTTCCCCAGCTGTTGCCTCCCACTACTTCTCTGCATCCAGCCAGTCCATGACATCAACTTTAGTGTTTTCTTTGCGTTCCGTTTCCACAGGCTTCAGCCAAAGTCAGTCTTCAAATGGTTGGAGGAGGGGCCTTTCACTAGATAGAAGCAACAGTAATCAAACACTTCCAGATATGTGCACACAGGTGAGCAGGTGTGATTTTGCCTTGGCTAGACATTGCCCTTTGACTGTATCTTTAATGGGTTTGAAGTCATTGCCATAAACATTGACCTTAAAGCAATCCTGCATTTCACACTTTCAGCAGAGTGGAGCTGCCATTTGGAATTAGCAAGACTCGATCTGTAGCGGGGCCAGGCAATGCTATCCAGCCTTGGGCAGCATCATGTCTTGATTTATGAAGGTGAGCCATGACTGCTTTATATGTGAGAAGCCCAGCTCCAACTCTGAGGGCTCCAGCAGCAAATTAGAACAACAGGGAGTTACTAGCATCCTTCTTCATAGCTCTAGGCAGGAAATTGTAAAAAAACATAAAAAACTGACAATCTCAAAGTTCACCACAAATGTCTCTCGTATTGGATGGTTTGATCAGGTCTGGAAGATGGCCCTGGCTGAAGAATTAATGGATCAAATAAGGTTGCAAAAGAGTTCAATTAAAGCAGATTTATTTGTAGAAGCCAAGCACGCATTCTCAGTGGCAGAGGAACCCTCTCCGCCACCCAGGGCGGGACGCCGAGGGGTGGGGCGAACCGCCTGGTGATGCATGTGCAACTTCCATACAGACTGTGTACGCGCAACATCCATATGGACTGCACACATGCGGCAGCCCGTACAGTCACTGTGTGAGCGGCAGCCCATATGGATGCCGTGTGGATGCAGTGCGAGTGGCGCCCACACTGACTGCGTGCACGTCCTCTGCCACTCTACAGCTGAGGAGAGGCAGCGGGCCATCTTTTCACCCCCCCCCAGGGCGGTGCCCGGGGCAACCTGCCCCCCCCCGCCTCCTGCACATTCTTAGAGTATATGGTTCACTAATCCATATGGCCCTTCTGCTTCACCAGTGTGGTTTGGGAAATCTTAAGGATAGTCTAAATTTATAAGATCGGGATAACTGTAATAAATGTGAAACGTTGTGTTGTGACCCATGTGTAGTAACAGATTTTATTCTCCCATGAGGATAAAATCTGTCAAATCATGCCATGGTCAGTGGATTACCATATACTTATGCATGCTTATAGACAAACTGGGGTAATGTTTTGAGTTGTGTGTGTGTGTGTGTGTGTGTGTTTTGCCTTTTTTGTTGCTGTTCCTTTTTAACTGTTCATCAAAATGGGCTGTGCTATAGTATCAGGAACATATTGCATCTCACCTTGATAAGAAGCCCATTCCAAACTAACTGAAGATTCCAAACAGTCTTCAAAGGCAGTCACACATAAAGCATGCTACAAAAATCAGTCAATGAGTGATTTTTTTAAAAATGGACTGCTGCAGTCAGATTGAAAGGTTCCAGAAGATTGTTGAACCAGTCTTAATTTCACAAAGATGCTCCTGGTTACAGCTGACGCCTGAAAACACAGGTCTAAGGGTAGATCCAGGATTGTGTTTTGTTCTGTTTTTATCATGTATACTTCTTTGGCAGCTTTATCTGCATAGTAATAAGGGTGTAAACCAAGTTGTGCAGACAGGGATAGTGCTGTGGCTTGAGAGAATGTGGGTTCTATTTGACAAAGGCAACAGCTGAGAACACACTTAAGAAGCAGACAAATCAAAACAGTGGCACAGAACCACACTGGCATCAGTCTGTCGTCAGCATCATCCACCCAAGCACATTTCAATTTATTTTGCTATTACTATTACTTATAACCTGCCTTTCGGAATAGGAACATATGTGTTATAAGGAGTCAGATCACTGGGTCATCTAGCTGGGTAAGGTAAAGGTAAAGGACCCCCAGATTGTTAAGTCTAGTCGAATTCGACTATGAGGTGCAGTCCTCATCTCCACTTTCAGGTTGAGCGAGCCAGCGTTTGTCCACAGACAGATTTTCTGGGTCATGTGGCCAGCATGACTAAGCCACTTCCGGTGCAACAGGACACCGTAATGAGTGCCAGAGCGCATGGAAATGCCATTTACCTTCCCACCTAAGCGGTACCTATTTATCCACTTGCACTGGTATAATTTTGAACTGCTAGGTTGGCAGGAGCTGGGACAGAGCGACGGGAGCTCACCCCGTTGTGCAGGTTATGATCAGCACTCTCTGCACTGTCAGACAGTGGTCTTTCCTAGCTTAAGTTGGAGATGCTGGAAGTCGAACCTGCAGCTTTTGGCATGCGAAGCAGAGCAATAGCCCTTCCCCTACATACAGTGGTGCCCCGCAAGACGAATGCCTCGCAAGACGAAAAACTCGCTAGACGAAAGAGTTTTCCGTTTTTTGAGTTGTTCTGCAAGACGAATTTCCCTATGGGCTTGCTTCGCAAGACGAAACGTCTTGCGAGTTCTTGCGAGTTTGTTTCCTTTTTCTTAAAGCCGCTAAGCCACTAAGCCGTTAATAGCCGCTAAGCCGTTAATAGCCGCTAAGCCGCTAAGCCGCTAATAGCCACTAAGCCGCTAATAGCCGTGCTTCGCAAGATGAAAAAACCGCAAGACGAAGAGACTTGCGGAACGGATTAATTTCGTCTTGTGAGGCACCACTGTACAAATTTTTACAAGGCACCTTATGAGAAACATTAGAATTCTTTTAAAGTCACAGCAAACAATGTCAACAAATAAAGTCATCAGGATATGGCTGCTGAACTTGGAGACACCATTGTAGGGCTAGCAACTACTTCTTGTTTTCTCTCAGGTTTTGCTGGCAGGAAACGCTATGGCAGGAGCCACGCCTCAAATCTGTTTGCTTTTCAGCTCAACTTTTTTTGTTTAGAACCAGTAGAACTCTTCTCACTTTGGAACATGGCTCGGGAGCAATCTGGAAAACACTCAGACTCAGCACATATGTACATATCCGCCGGGGGCCAGGAAACAATTTCACACTTAGCGCCAAAGAGCTTCTGACATTTTGGTGTGTAATTACTATACACCACCAAAGCCTAATATACTCGATCTATAGAGAATACTGCTTATGGATCAACGACCTGAGCATTCCCAATGTGGCTTAAAGGAATGCGCCCTGCATTTATTCCTTAAAATAAAATAAAAAAGCTTCCTTTGAATGCACATAGCTATCTTTCAAAGAGCATGAAAAAGGTCAGTGGGCCTCATGGGTAAATGAATAATACAGCCGCTCGCATAAACAAGAAGTGTGTAGAATGGAAGAGCAAATTTTCACTGATGATGGCAATGATATCATGCAATACTATAACAATTAGCACTTTGCAATCATATTGAAAAGTCTGCTAAAGCCAACAGAAGGCTTTTGACTCCAAAGTAAATATTTGAACAAACTTTACAGCAGCTCCAATGAGGCACTTTGATGAAAAGCAAGCATTTGGAGGTGGAGGCATCACTGATAGCACCAGAGGAGAAGGGCACAGGATGCAAATTCCTCATAGAACATTAACTCACCACCCCAAACCCCACATTACTTAGCCCATGTAGTTACTAGAGGAAATGAATTTTTCACATACGAATTATAAACTAACCTTAAACTTGACAGTAATACAATGCTGCAACCTTAAACATGTTCGCTCAATTCCATTAACATCTATAGGACTTCCTTCAAAGAGAATATGTTTTAAAATGGGAGTATTAGTGTTAAATGCAATATTATTTCTCCTTCAAAAATCTGACATATGGGGGAAAGCAGTTCACTGGTCTGGGATGCCAACCTACGTTGGTTCTGGGGATCTTGAGTACCCGCTGTAGTTCCTTCAACAAAGTACAAAGTTCAATGAGGAAAAGTTAAGTGACTCTCTCAAAACATAAGATCTCTTTTTTGCTTCTTCCGCTACATTACTTAATACTGTAGAGATTTTTTATTCTAATTTCCTTGAACAAGTTGTTTTCAACATATTTCAATTTTCTTTCTATTAGCCTTCTTCCCAAATGCTTGATTTAGAACACAAACACCTTGTGCCTTTACAAAACTCAAGGTGACATCTCCATCACTTCGCAACACTTTTGTTGCTAATGGATAACTAGTGAGCAGTCATCAATGTGAGGCTCAGGCAAGGACATGCTGCTCTTCAAGTTATAAATATACCTCTGACACAAGAAGTTGCGAAATGATTCACTTTGAAAGGAGTCATAAGCATACAATCTGCACTGCATTACTTATGTCACAAAATCTGTTTCTAAATCTGCCGGATTCAGTTGCCACCTGATGATGGTTCTTATATTTGCTATTTTCTGTGCTTTTTGCTTGACATTTCTATTTTCTGTTTGCCGTTCTTTCTAGTAAGAAGTGGCATATCAATCACCAACCAGATACTATTCCATAAAGTTAGGTAAGGATCAGAGGGAGCTAACTGTGAACCGTAGCAATTTAATAGAACCAAAATGAAAGAATATGGTGGTTCTGAAGCAGGATACTTAATGACATTCAAATTAGACAGGAAAGTCCTCATTTGTGGGAAATGAAAATTGTAGACAGTGCCCCAAAGCTGTGGAATGCCTGTACCAAAAGAATGTAAGCCATTGCTAAGTAAGCAGTTATTTCAGCATGTTTTCGTATGCTGCTTCTGTGCATTATTTGTTGGTCTTAGCATCATTTAACATCATGTTTCTAATTATATGATACAAATATCACGATACCTTTTTTAAAACAAGGAGTAACAACAAGAGATTGGAAATAAGACAGAGATAATCCACTGATTCTTTTAAATGACAATGTCTGCAGAAGCATAGTTGCCAACAGCAAACATTTATCCATTTTAGCCAACATTTATGCAAACATTTTAAACATGGCATCTATTCTCTTGATATGATTGGCTTACCTTGAAGATTTTAGATGGTGTGGACCATTCCATTATTGCAAAACCAAAGCAACATGTTGCCTTATGTTCACTTATGGTTTGATGGCCAACTGATTTTCAGAGGGTCAGGACCAAACCCATTCCATAATCAGAGTGTTATGCAAAATATGTATCACCAATGAAACTCATTTATTGTCTTATGGGTGAGTTTAGCACCATGTCGAGACCATAAATGTATTTCATCCACTGGTTATCATCAAGCAACATGCTGAAAGCTAAACTGATGGCATAAATCTGGGACAAGGTACGTGTGAACCATACAGGGACCCATATCTTTTCCCCGACGGATGGGGGGGGAACATCTGGACAATGATTTTAAGCACATACACACAGAAAGGCAGGAATGGAAGGGTCCTTTCAGGGAACCTTGAAAGGGCTAACATAGAGTTTTCCACTTATCAACCTTTTCCCCTGTAGCTCTCCCAGGAGATTCAGACAATGAACCTGGTATATTTTGCATGCAAAGAATGCGCTCTGCCATGGAGCTATGATCCCTCCCCAGTGGGCCAAGGGGGCTGGGATTGAAACCCACATGCATAATAGATTAGCAAGACATTGACATCACCTTTCAGGCACATACTGAGGGTGGGGTACTCCCACATCCGTCCCCTTTGTCCGTTTCACTTCCCTGCTTTTGACAGCTCAAGTGTGATGGCCTGGGATTCCGATTCAGAGGCTGAACCAGAGGAATCCCAGCCTGCACAGGAGTCCCCGCCTCCAGGGCCGGCTGAACTGGGGCAGGGCCTTGATTCTGAAGCGCCTGCACCTGTGCCGGATCCTCAGGAGCAGGCACCAGGTGAATCCACTCTGGCTCCGGAGGTGGTTGAGGACTCAGTGCCTACAGGTGAGTCTCCCCCTGGGTCCAGTAACCCTTCAGCCTCCCCTGAACTGCAGAGGCTCAGGGCAGAGAGGCGAAGGGAACTGGTTTCTCCCAGGAGGAGTGCTCGCCTTAAGGCCAGGAGAGGAAGGTCTCCTGGGGGCCGGGACCGCCCCTGGCCTCAGAGAAGATAAAGGCCAGTCAGCCCGGTCCCAGGTTGCGGGAGCAACGTCGTCGTTGAGTACCTGCTCCTACCCGGACCCAGACCTGACCTTCCAGTGTTCCTGTTCCCCGCCCGGCTTCCTGCTTCTGATCGTCCAGTGTTCCTGTCCCCGCCCGGCTTCCTGCTTCGGACCTCGCCTTGCTCCTTGTGAACTGTTTCCAGGCTAGTGGCTCAGGACTGGACTTTGACTACGACAACGGTAACCTTCCCCCCGGGACTAGCACATCAAGTGAAATTAGCAAGTCTCCTTTTAATGTGCTCGGGCAGCACAGGAATTCTCCCCCAAAAGCCAAAGTAGTCTCCTCCACAGTAAGATATTCACCTCTTTACCCCACCAATATGGGGGGGGGGGCTGCACTGTAAGAGACTTTTGGGCTAGATCACACAAATCCAATATGTGGTTGGCACAGTGGAGCACAGTTGCCCTGAGCGCAACATTTTTAGGGGTGCAAAATTCCAACATCCAGTGATGCCTCAATACAGCTGTGCACTTCTGTTGTTGGGCTCCATTGAAAATGGCTTCTCCATGCGAACCAGGAAGTGACCTCTCCAGACAACAGAATGACTCTTCTTATCTCTGTGGCTGCGATCTGACGGGTGATGTGGATGCTGTTAGGCAGTTGAATGGGCATGCGTACTCCATCTGTTTCCCACCCACCCATCTTTCGTCACGGCCCTGGACACTGGCAACCCATGATATGGCACTGGGCTAGTAGCTTGCTTTGCAGAATCCCACAGATAAACCTCCCGTTACTCTGAATATTTGTACGTCATTTGTCACTGAGCATTTAGAAGTCATCAGAAAGAGTAAGAGAGAGGGAGGGAGGGAGAGATTACTACAAGCAAGTACTTCATCGCTAGCATTTCAGGGTTGTTGTTTTTTCTACACTGCAATCAAGTCAATTCACTTTAAATAACTGTTTTCTCCGTCTGCTCCTTAAATCTTAATATGTGGGTTTCCACCGTAAAAAGAGGAACAACAAGTAAATCAAGCAATTAATCACTTCAGTCTATGAAATGGCCTGTAAATCACAAACCTTTTATAGTCATAGATTTTTGAACTTCAGCCCAAAAGCCTAAAGATTGACTTCAGTGCCATTAATCTTAAAATAGGCAGTTCACATATTTCTCTAAAGATTTCAGCAGCGGACCCAGACAGAAAGAGCCAGGTGTGCTCTATTACAGAGCTACAGATATTGGAGAAATGGAGGAGATGAAGTGCCAAAGCCAACATCATGATTTTTTGAAGTAACTTGACTATTAGTGTTTATTTTACTTAGAGACCACTTTATGATATCTGCTGAGGAATGAAACAAAGGCAGTGAATCTTTAGATATCTAGTATCTAACAAAATACATTCCCAGCCCTTAAATGAAGAGCTTTGCCTTGTATTGCATTTCTCTAGCTTATTAAAGGCACATAAAAACCTGTGCTTTTTCTTCATCGAAAGACTCTAAAAGTATAAACCAAAGTGGACTGTTGACATGAATTGTGGGTGCCACAGTGTGGCTGTAGAAGGGAAGAGGTGCACTGACATTTTCTCTTTTGCACCTCTAAGAAACCTCCCAGGGCCAGCTCTATCATTGGATAAGGAAACACAAAGATAGACCATGGTCCCCCCCTCTCTTTCTGTCTATATCAGAGGGCATAACACAGGGAAGGGGGGTTGAAGAGAAGCAACAAGAGTGGGGTGCCCATGACGCTGTCTCAAAATTCCAGATGATTCCAGATGAGGCAACAGGTGCAAAAACTTTGGTGATGCCTGAGCATGGCATTTGCAAAGCCAGCTTACAGAAGCAACATAATTTGAAATAGTAAGCATACTCTATTCTATTCACTTTGCGGGGGGGGGGGGACAACCACTAATCACTTTCATGTAAAAAATGCACAATGCAATATACACTCATTCATTAAGCAACCACAAAATCAATCACTGAAAACAGCGATAATAATAATCTTCAAATCTGAACCAGTTTTTTTGGGTAGGAGGCAATTTTATGTACATTTTAAAAAATTAAATACTGATTTTTGTGAGAAGGGCTCAGAGAGCTCATCCCGATAGCAAGATGAAGCACACAGATATCTAGACAAAGTGGGTATTTGATTTCCCAGACAAATATATTTTCTCACTATCATTCTTACTTGATTGATCTCTTTTTATAATAAATAGGAGCTAAATATATCTAGAAAAAACCTGCAGTGTTGTGCTAATGGAGATTTTATCCCTTTCCTATTAAAAAGGCAGAAATTTTCTCCCTCTTGCCCGTGTTATTAATTATTTGTTCCCCATTTTTGTCAATTGAGATGTGGTTTTAAAAACATAATTTAAAAGAGCTTACAGTGCGACATTTCAGGGAAGGATGAAAAAGCACTTATAAAAAGAAACAGCTTTGACAGTATCGGTCAACGTGGTCTTAGAATATCATATTGAAATCATACGACGCTCAGATATACATGTCAAGGCCTAAGAATCACGTATTCGTAGAATGACAAATGAAATCATAGTTATTACATAAGGGCAGCAAAATGATGATGATGCCTAAGGTTTTTATGAGCTAAGATTTATGGTTCTCATAGGTGGTTAAATAAAGAAGGTAAGTTTGGGAGCAATCCATGCTCCAGTGGGCTTCTACTTTGTTTACACAAGTGGATTTGGCAAGCAAAAGGCATTATGTGTGAGGAAAATATGCAGTGCTGAAGGGATAAATCAGCATATTTTTAGGAGGGGATGTGAAATACATGAAAGCAGCATTTCTTTGACAAAAATATTTCTTCACTGGATGCTTTCGTGCTTCCTACTTATTTCCAGCACACCAAGGGCCCAAAAATATGAATAAAATGAAAGGAGGAGAAGCTTCAAGCAAGCTGCAAAGCAAGCCATAAATGTACAGATGTCTGACCAGTATTTTCCCCCCTTGAAACTAGAGATGAATAAGAAATTCCATTCAGTTCACATTTTAAGGGCAGATCTACCAAATTCATACTTTCTGAAACAATACATGCCTCTCAGCAGTCAATCAGCCTGACAGCAGCATCTTCCTGCTTCCTTTGATATGGGCTGCTGGGAAGTAGAAGATGGGCTTGTATTATGGCGCCCACATATTAAGGTGCCCATAACAGAAGGCCCCAGATTCAGTCTCTGGTATCTCCACCCAGGGCTTGTAGTGACTCCTGTTGCAAATCTTGGGGACCTCCTGCCAGACAGTATACAATACTGGGTTTGATTGGTCAATGGTCTCACTCCGTTTAAGGCTGAATTTACACTGCAGTTTGTTCCATTTTCATGACATATCCATAACCAGTGCTTTTTTTCTATATATAAAAAAAGTTTAGGGGTACTCTCATTTAGACTCAAGAAAATCACCAAATTACTGTACCCAGGGGGCTGTGATGATGAAAAATAGTTATTTTCCTACTCATATTGAAATACTGCCCCTCAATGAGGCCCAACTTTCATCAGTAATACATCCACATTCCACACTGCTTCACACATTAAACGCTCGCTTCCGTCTGTGACTCAATAAACACTGGGAAAGGAAATGAAGCCGCCATTGGGGCTAACAACGGAACTGACGATTCATCGTGTTAGTGAAGAAACTAAAAATTTTTTTACAAATTGTTTCTTCTCCCGTTAGATTCATAAAATGTTTAGGGGTTTGTGTATCCCTGCGTCCCCCCAGAAAAAAACACTGTCCATATAATCTGCACATTATAACTGAGCTTTCACATGATGCAAAAGCCACTTCCAGAAATTGCAATTAATGCAGGAATGAGACCAAAATCCTGCTATTTTATTCTCCGTGCTAATTACAAACAGATTTTTTTTCCTGGAAGCAAATAACATGGAAATGATTGCTAAACTTGTGATATAGTCTGCAATATTTCCAGAAATAGCTTTTACATCATGTAAAAGCTCAAATATACATGCAGAAATTAATGGCGCAAGCCACTGTGTGAATGCAACCTAAGACAGCTTCCTCTGTCCCTCTGAGTTCTCAGGCTTCAAGCAAGAACAGATACTGCTGCTTTCTAATACAACGTACTGTAACTGTATATTTCAATATAAAGAACGATTGAGGCCTAGAGCCTCTAACTCGGGCACCACCAAACTTGGCCCTCCAGATGTTTTGGGACTACAGTCCCCATCATCCCTGACCACTGGTGCTGTTAGCTAGGGATGATGGGAGTTGTAGTCCCAAAACATCTGGAAGGCCGAGTTTGGGGATGCCTGCTCTAACTAGTCAGGCATCTTAACAACAGCAAGAGGTTCTTTTTCTCACACTGCCTCTGGAAGGCAGGTCTCTCTCTCTTCCCCCATCTACAATTATTAACTTTTCACCATCCACAGTACTGCTGCATACACTGTATATCATATTTCCCTGGGCTTGAAAATACTTAAAATCTCTCCACGTTTTATTCTGCAGTGTACACAAGTTGGTGAAAGCCCAAAGCTATACAGTTCATGGTGGAAAATATATATATCTTCAGAATCTGGGCCTTCTTATTTCCCAGGAAGCAAACTGGGGAGTTGTTCGGGGCAAACACGGCCATATATGAACGAGTCTGCAAGTTATAGACATTCTGGCCCCCTCCACATCTTGCTGACAGGCCTGCTGCACAACTGGGTAAAACATGAATTACAATCAGACAAGCCAAGGCCTCAGGAGATGTCAGATGAATTCCTACTTGAAAATTGCATTTGGCAGGAGAGCTAAAATTGGACCAGCTGCAGATGCTGAGAGGAACACCTAGCTTTGGGGCAACCAAAGTAAGTCTCGAGGGAAGCACACAAACACAGAACTCTGAGAAATTAAAAGTTATGGACATGATAAATTACTTCCTTCACTACCTCTACGATTGCTATTTTGGGATAAAATATAAAAAATGGAAGGATAAAGCTGGACGCATGCATAAACCAATTCAGAAATAAACCTAGAAAACCTGGAAAGTCTTTATTAGTGGAATGTCGGGGTGTACCAACTAGAGAAGCACGGGCATACGAAATAGGCAAGCAAATGAGAAGAGAGCATCTTGGGAATGGCTAGGACTTAATAAAAACTTATGGGAGGAAAACTTACCACATGGAATGTGGGAGCAGGAATAAATTGGTGTTCAGAAAGGAATGGCACCATCTAGATTTTTGATTGCAGATATGTACTGACATCGTCTCGGGTTTATGGAACCAGGCGAGAAGGTGGTTGTGTAATTTCTCAGTTGCGTATATTGCTGCAATGGCATCCTAGATGCCTAATGTATTCTGTACACAAATCCTTGAAGAGGAACCACATTAATCTACTGTAACTGTTCCAACAAGTCTTTTTTAAAAAGTGGAGATCTTTCCCCATCTGCATGCATATTGGAATTGTTTTTAGAAGTTTGAATTGTTTTTTATCTCCCATGTTTTTGCCTCCCTGAGCTCTTTCGGGAGGAAGCCTGGTATAGAAAGGAAATAAATAAATAGTATCTAAAGCAAATGTCACGTGGCAACTTAATACTAATGGATGTCTTGTGGCACGAGCTTCAATGTGAATTTACCTGCATCTCATGCCTATGAAAGCAACAACACCATTGGTACTTTTAAAGCAGGCATTCCAAATGCATAGCCATGTTAGTCTGCTGAAGCCAAAACAAAGGGAGACTTAGTGGTAACCTGAAGGTGAACAAATGTATTGTGGTATAAGTTTAAGTTGGCCAGCAGCACCTGCTTTGTCAAAGGCATTTGAGGAACTGAGTTCTGGCCTGCAAAAGCTTCTGTGCGCTAAATTTAAGGCTTAACAAAACTCAAAGCTAGGACAATCTTTGGTTTTATTTGACCTATCAGTACAGTAGGGAAGGGACAATAGTTCCCAATTTCAATAGCTGTGTACAATTGACACTGGGTCAAAGAGGTTAACACTGCCTTGCTCGCTATGAATCACCTGTATTTGGGGAGAGCCTCTGGGATATTTTGATGGCTGCTTCTGCATCCACTGGCAGATTTTATTTGCTTCCTTTCCCCATTGCTTCAAAACAAAGGCATTATCTTTGGAGAGGCTTGTGGGTTTTTTTGGGCACAGACCTTCAAAAGTTATTTTGCTGCTTGAGTAGTCTCTCTGTTATCCGTTACTAAGAAACATTTGTGCATTTCATTCCTCAAGCCATCTTGTTCTTTATCCCTGTCTTCACAATTGTGTTACTTTGCAGATAACAAAACTGGATACATAGCATACCTGAATAAAATGCCTTTTTCATACTAGCACAGCCTTACTTTATGTTCGTGTGTTGGGGGGGGGGGTTAAGCCAAAGTGAACCACTTTTTAAAAGGACATTGTGGCATGCCATATGAAAATGGAGAAACCAGCTACTTGTTTGTTTACTTGTTTGCTACTACCCAGAGGTTATTGTCTCACTTTTGTCATGCCAGAGGTGTCATCCTTGGATAACCTTTCACCAAACCGTGTCTCTCCCCCCCCCCCCCCGCAGTCTACACACCCTTGCTAGTTTAGATTAATTGCCTACAGGTCATTCTGTTTCTCTATGAATCATAAATTGACTATTGAGTAAACAGCCCTGCTATTGTTTACTAGATCGCATGACCTGGGGTGCTACTTAAAAAGTAAGCCAAAATCTCCTATATATGCTACTTCAGCCTATTATTCTTTTTTTTTTTTTTTATGAAGAAAGAAATCAGAGATATGGTATGAATTCAGGATTTGTTGTCCCAAGAGAACTGATTAGCCTATGATAAACTACTAACTGACCTCTCAAATAAGAATACTGCAATCCTCAGTAATAATTTTATTTATTTATTTTTTAAACCATGTATTATTTTGTTTCCACGCATATTCTTAAGTATTTCCCTTAAAAATCACACAGAAATGAGACGGAACAAACTTAGTCTTGTCCTCTGACGTGATTAACGACCTGAGCCTTTGATGAGGCCTCAGGCACATTCCCATTCAGCAGAGTTTCCAGCACAGGGAAGAGACGAAAGGTTTGGGCTACATTGCAAAGAGTTTTATTTTCCTAACTACACAGACAGAAAACACATCCTCTCTCTGTGAAAGCAGAGAGCAACTGGAAAAAAGGAACAAAGGAACAGGAAACCAGTAACGTCACATCCGTCTCCCGTCTCCCGTGAGACTTCCAACAGTATGGAATGTGTCTGGAATGTAAACAGAGTCCTGTGACTCTAAGCAGCTGCACAGTGGCAAACAGAAACTAACAGGGACACCCCATAGTCCTTGGGCTATGCATTGACTACTATGCTACCTAAATCTATGCTTAAACTGCTGATCATGCACCCTCATGAGTAACCCCGGCAAAAGCCCCATTAACATTCACAAGACTCACACAAGAGAATAGACGAGGTGCTCTTTTCCTTAAAAGAAGAAAAGGTTGCACTTGGTCTAAAACCAAGTTACAAACCAGGCCTGTGTTAAATTATCTGCTACTTTTTTTGTCATGTAGAATTAAAAGCCTATGATGTCTTGCAAAGAAGTACTTCAGCATTTTGGCTCAAATCTTCTTCTGACTTCCAGCAGCTATAATAGCCCCTTTACCATATCCAGGTAGTCCAGACAGCAAAGTGCATAAACATTCAAGCTCCGGTCCATTTTTAACCATCTCTTTTATACAATTTAGGCCATGCTGAGAGAATGATTCAATATCTGCCTGACACATCAGATTCTGCCGCCATAGCAACACCCGTGTGAAGCAAGGACTGGCTCAAAATGCAAGGCCATAGCTATTATGCTACAATTGTTGGCTCATAGGAAGAAGAAGGAGAAGAAAGCTTTACAAACCAGTAACTGAAAATTCAGTCATGACTAATTTACAAGTAAGCAAACCATTTTCAGGAAGAAGCTATACCATAATAACTCCCTTTGCCATTGCGGTTCTGAAGAGACGAAAACTATTTAAATCCCACATAAACCCTTAATACATAATAAAATAGGGATAGAATAATCTGAGCGTCAAACTAGTACAGAATATCTTGGGTGTTATTTATCAGCAGCTTGCAGATCCAGGCAAATTCTCATGTAATATTTGTCACCACTCATGAGCTCTGACATTGGAGCTTAGGGTAGCTCCTAACCAGAAGGTGCCCCTCTTCAACCTAGATATATGAGAGCTGGCTGTGTCTATAGAGGAGGAAGGAGGAAGCACATATTCAAAGGAACCTTATTTTCAATTAAAAGTGCACGGGTTCTGGGGCTGAGTTCTGGTGTTGGGAAGAGGTTCTCAAATTAGGACCTTTGAGGCATATGTACCAATGGTGGGTCAAAGTAATATATGCTGCTTTAGTTTGACAATAAAATAAAAAAGATCACATAAAAACCATTAGATGCCTTGATAGCATAAAGGTAAAAGATAAATAATCCCTGGATGGTTAGGTCCAGTCAAAGGCGACTATGGGGTGCAGTGCTCATCTCACTTCAGTCAAAGGGAGCCGGCGTTTCTCCACAAATAGCTTTCCAGGTCATGAGGCCAGCATGACTAAACAGCTTCTGGCACAACGGGACACCGTGACAGAAGCCAGAGCTCATGGAAACACAGTTTACCTTCCCACCGCAGTGGTACCTATTTATCTACTTGCACTGGTACTTGCCTTGATAACATATTACTGGCCAAGAGCAGCAACAAATTGAGTCAGCCAGTGTAACATAAATCAAAACAATACAAAATACCTTCAGATCCCCCTTGTTGCCTCTGGGAGTATGCTATAAAATCTCTCCAAATCTCCATTCAAAGACAACCATATTTCTTTCGTATAATGCAATGTAGTTTAAAAGATATATAGCACTTCCAAAACAGGCTCAGATTTAGAACATATATGAGACTGAAGACAACATTTGTAAACCACTTAAGCTAAAAGGCAAATCTACAGATTCATTGAAACATTGGATTTAAGTGGATATACTCTGGCTTAGCAATTTTGTCCACACTATTGTATAAGAAATGGGGGCAAGCAGGGGATGTTTAAAATTAAGGAAGGTCTTGTATATGTTATGCGGAATTCAGACACAGCACAGAGAATATCTAGTATCAAGTTGGATGAACAATGACAGCCTGATGGCGTATATCATATGATATAGTGAGGAACTAATAGCAAGCCCAAAACTTCTCTTTTAATATTTGAAGATTAGGACTACACTACTTCAGGAATGAGCAAAGCCTGACAAAAACGTCAGACATAGCTAAGATACTGGTGTATTTTCAATTATAAACATGAAATATCTTATTTCCAAAAAGGTATGCTACCTTAGGTGATAGGCAATCACTGAAGTTTGGGCTATTATCACAAAGTGCCCATGCTTAATATGTGTGTGGGTTGGGAATATGCAATCATGTGATTTCGCACTATTCCATAGTTTCTTCAGTCTTAAAAACAGCATCTGGTTTCCCATCACAAAATTGTATTGAATGCAAATGAATGGATTGCAGCAATATAGGCAGAGTTGTATGGGTATATGTGATAGTCGCATGCAGCAATCAACAGGGTTTTTTAGGGGGGGTTCCTGCATGGTGACAATTTCTAGGTAAGAATCTCCCACATCTGAAGCAGCCCTCAGTCATTTCTCAGCTTCTCCTTTAAAGAAAGGACTCTAGTCACATTAAATATATTCTGATTTCACTATTGGCCTACTTTATTGCACTCTTTCTCCTAAGAGTCTCTGGACATCTAAGTTCAGATTTAGGTCTCTCCAAACTTGTCTACTCCTTTCAAGATGAGTGTATAGATCCTGACAGATTTGGCTCTTCTCCCTGAAAAGGAAGGAAGTTACTTTAATCCTAAAAAAGCAAAAACATCTGGTTTTGAACAGCTGTGGAAATATTATATGCCTAATTATTTATAGGGGTACCTGTGCTGAGTGTCGTTCTGTATTGCAGCATTCCAAGCTCCTTTGGCAAGAAAGTAAAGATTATTAAGTCAACTATATGGTGTGGGGTTGTTGTTTTTTAAAATTCTCCATAGTGCATTGTATTCTTCTCAAGATCCAAATCAAGATGTGAACGTGTTTCGTTTAAAACATACATGAGTCTCTTAGTTTGGAAACTTGGTTGTTGTTGTTGATCATGATGATGACAATGATGTTGTTGTTGTTGTTTATACTGGGCATTCATCAAAGCTTTCCTATGATAAGGCCCTTTTCTTAGTATTGGTACTGGCCAAAGAACAATGACTAGGATCATTCATATTTAAATAAGAAAATTGGGATTATTATTTTCAAAGAAAAAAAATTCACATGACCACATCTTCCCCTGAAACGTAGAACTAAAGATAGTGAATGACTGAAGTGTTAATTTCAAATATTTGACCTACACATGGAGCAGGTCAGCTCTTGATCCTGATGAAAACAAAGTTGTGACGATTGCTGTGAGGTAGGCGACAATCCAAATGGCTGGTGCCAATTTGCCAAATGGAAAAATTCCTGCCTGGCCCCACATTACGGCGACCAATGTAGTCCATAGCAAGGTCGTACTGTAAGCAACACCCTGAACTAAGAGAGGGTGGGTGAGCAAAGAAGAGGCTGAATGGCCCAGCAGGCTGAAATTTATCTTGGCCCTAGACATGGGGCCAAGTGCCACCATTGGGCAGTCGATCCCACTCTCAAAGGAATGCCCCCAAGGCCCTGCCACCACTGGCCAATTTTGGCAGCAGGGGATGATCCAGCCTGCCATATGCCAGTTCACAAGAGACTGCCCACAAAGTTGCCTACTCTAGAAGGGCAAATGGACATACACAACCCATTTTAAAAGACCATTACTAAACTGTCACAAAGGGGGGGGGATAAAAGGCATATCCATGCTCATCCAAGGGAGGTGCACTAGAAATAAATTTTGTCTAACCAGCTTAACATGTTCCACAGAAGAGGAAATTCAAGTCACATAGTATCAAATAGCCTGGATATAAATTCTTTTATAAATCTCTGGGTAATTCCTGTGTGTGGAAGAAGTCTCAACAATAAATGTTTCCTTCTACTACATTGAAACATAAATTAAAATGTTTCTATGGCCTAGGGAAATCACAGGGAAACACCATGGAAGAGAATTTGTTGAAGCTGATTTATCTGCCTCTTCCTCCCCTTGGCAGTTCCCCTTCCAGTTCCCCCAGAAAACTTCTCCTGAGGGTTGGTAACCCTGAAGGTGTTGGATTGTTGCAGCTGAGGGGGGAGGAGGAACTCAGCAAAAATTGGGCAGAGCACTTTTTGTTGTGGTAATCAGTTCTTGTACTCTGTATACTAAATACTCCATGAGTCCTGTTCTCTACATTGGTTCCATTGAAGGTGGTCAATGGAACCCCTGGAGCAAGATGCCTCCAGCTTGCCTCTCCCCCATGACTACCTGCAATGACCTAGAACTTCCACATATGCTTTTAGATTTCACCCATGTCAGCCTGCAGGCTTCTGGGCATATTTCTGAAGCCAGTAGATAGTGTGCTTATTCTGAAACTCCATTCCCTGGGTGGTGGTGGTGAGAAGCAATGATCAGAATAATTTATATTTGGAGTTTTAGTTTTATCTTCAGCCAGGATCAATAGGTTGTTTTGTGTTTTGTTTTGGAGAGCCATTTTGACCTGTTGGCAAAAATATAGGATAGTAAACAAACATAGCCCCCTGTCTCAGCTAAATCAGGGATCTTTCAATTAGACGTGTCAGTGCAAGCTAAATGAACTAGCTTACTATCCCAATAGGGGTCATATATGTTTTAACAAATTTACCCTGACTTCTTCTGCTGTGCTTATAAAAGAGCTGGTGAATTAGCTGACTGCTCCTTTAAGAAGGGAGAAAACCTGACTGTGTTGACTTTATCCTACAGTCCTGTTAGAAAATCCTAACATTTTTCAATATTATTCTTATGGGTGAAATGGAAGCATGTTTTAAGAAGGCTTCATTCAATGTGTCCAAGCTATGGAGAATACAATCCCACATTGGCTTTCTACTTTCTCCCTGAAACCATACACAAAATCCCTGATTTGCCTTCTGCACTTCACCATTTAGATTTTCTTTGATGATTTTCTCTGTAATATGTTTTCCTGTATTTTTCAGCAGTTGGAATATAAGGCTGTGCATAGCTTGGGACACCCAATACTTTGCAGAACACCTTTTTCCATGTAAACCTAGCTGTGTTGCCTTCTACCCAGGTAGAAGGAAAGAGGTGACCAGAGAAGGAGTCTTTTTAATGGTGACCCCATTTGTGGAATGCTCTTTCCAGAGAAGTTTGACAGGCACTGTTGTTAACATATTTTTTGGGCTGGGTAATTTATAATCATTCTACCCGGACACTGAGGTCCAGCGCCGAGGGCCTTCTGGCGGTTCCCTCACTGTGAGAAGTCAAGTTACAGGAAACCAGGCAGAGGGCCTTCTCAGTAGTGGCGCCCTCCCTGTGGAATGCCCTCCCATCAGATGTCGAAGAGATAAACAACTACCTGACATTTAGAAGACATCTGAAGGCAGCCCTGTTCAGGGAAGTTTTTAATGTGTGACATTTTAATGTATTTTTAATCTTTGTTGGAAGCCACCCACAGTGGCTGGGGAAACCCAGCCAGATGGGTGGGGTACAAATAAATGGTGATGATGATGATGATGATGATGATGTCTCTTCTTCCAGGAATTTGAGAACATCTTTGCAGTATTAGTGGGTTTGTTTTAACAAGCCAACTTCAAAACATGGTTAGGATTCTGCACAGATAAATCATGGTTAGAACTAACTGCATTTCCCAGTTTGGATGAAACATCAAGCTGTAGTTAGTTTGAAATGGAAGCAGGTGCCTCACAGCAACCACAGAGCAGGAGAAGGGAGGAGGAAGGTGATTTCTTAACACTAAACTATAGCATTGCATCAGAAACCATGCCATTAACCTGCCTAGCAACTGCAGGTGAAAATAAGTGCATACAGGCAGGATTAAGCTTCATTCTCACTGCCTGATTGCCTCCTACAAATACTTGTTCTGTTCTAGCGTGTGTACTCTGCTGGCAAATATGGATTTGGAAATACATGTTTGCCAAGGTAATGTATAATTTTGCCTAAGGGTACAGTGCAATCATTGGAAGGACTCCCATCGGTTTCATTGAGCTACGGCTAGAGACCAAATGAGTAACTGCAAGAGGCACCATATCTCTTCAAAAATAGCAAAAGCATATTTTCACTAATTCCATGCCGATGCCATTACATCTGTTTTGACCTCATCATACTAAGCATCTTTGCAACAGCCAATGTGCATGCCAGATGGAACCCTTCGCTACATGGTATGTCTCTGTCACAAATCCAACAGTTTAAAGGAATTAAATTACCCCATCTGCTCTTCCAGCTTGCAGAAAGGGAGTGCTTCATATACTATTGAGAATTTAACATAAAATAAAGGAATGAGAGATTGTGTTGCTTAAATCACTCAGTATAGATAAATGTGTGTGCACGCATAATGTTTAAAGTATCAGGCTTTTATGAGTACAAATGTCTGGATAAATACAGCTCATGCCATCCCATTTATAACATTCTTCCACAACATGGAGAGAAAAAGAGCGCATATGTTGAAAACCAAAAGATTTTTTAAAAAAACATACATTGTGGATTTAGGGCCAAGGGATTGAGGAATAAGGAATGCTTGGAGATATTAATAGTCTGACAGCAATGCCACTCAATTCAAAGCCTCTAGCAGAGGCATCCCCAAACTTGGCCCTCCAGATGTTTTGGGACTACAACTCCCATCATCCCTAGCTAACAGGACCAGTGGGCAGGGATGATGGGAATTGTTGATGATGGGACTGACAAGAGAGTGTGGGAGGAGCAACTGACAAGAGCAAGTGACAAGAGAGTGTGAGAGGAGATAATTCAGCAACACGTGTCTGCCCGTAGCAGACTCAGGAAGACCAAGCATGGAGGCCTGCCACTGTGAGAGCAGGTGGGGAGGCCTGGAAACAACATCTGAAGGCAGTAGGTAGGAAGATGGGGTACCTAGAACCGGGTCTTCTGCCTTTAAGAAGAGCCCCAACTACATGCAGCAGGAAATCGCCAGCAGTTGTGTAGTGACATGGGTGACTCCAAAGGGGCCTCGCCCTTTGAGTCATCACTTCAGAAAGACATGGGGCTGGGATGACCCCTGCTGGTAGGGTTTCTATAGTTAGCCAGTGTGAGAGGTGGTCTTCTGAGACATTGGCCTAAGGTGAAATCCTAGGTTGGGAGGAAGTTTGATGAAGCTCTAACTTGGTTGGTGAACAGCTTAGGTTGGCTGGACATTCAGAGGGTGGAGTAGTGAGGCATTATAACTGTTGACATTGGTTCATAACTCCCTGTCCTTGTATTACTGCACTTTGAAGTGAATTAGGAATGGTATCTGTAAGGAAGTGAGGACCCTTTGTACTTTGTACTTTGTACTTTGTACAAAGGAAACCTTTGTACTTTGTAATGAACTGTTTGCCATTTATATTTGTGTTACTCCAGCATTTTACTGTCGTGTAACACCTTTTGCGTATCTCCACCTGAAAAGGAAATTGCAGCAGCGTGACAACAGTAACACTATGAACATGGCTCAGGAAAACTGTTTCCACTGGGATAGCTTTAAGAATGTGCTTAACTCTCCTATCAATCATTTTCAACAATAGCAAAAAAAACCACCCCAGCAACAGTTTCTTCCAGGCCTGATGTGATATGCTTCTTGGAAAGAGTAACACTTCCTATAAAGAATACAGGCACAAAGGGCACAATTATTTTGTTTTCAAAATCAATGCCAAGAAACCTCTTGGATTCAAAGGAAATATGATTAAATCTCAGGGTCACTTCAAGGGTTATGCTTCCTACACAAAAAACACTTCCCTGTATGGCACAGCATGTAGGGAGTCTCAATTCATGAGCAAAGATCTGCAAAGATCTGCAAATATTGAAGCAGTTTAAAGGGTAGAAACATTAGATAATACCTAAAAGGAGCCAGAAACCTTGTCACCCAAAAGCTAAGGCTAAGCATACTTACTAGGGAATGAGCTCCATTTAGTTCAATGGGACTTACTTCCAAGTAGATACGTAAAGGAGTGTGCTGTAAGGAAGTCTGCAGAATCAGCATTAAAAAACAACAACCCTGTAATATTTATCTCCTTGCCTTATGAAAATGAGTTTGCATTTAGTTTATAGAAATGACATCTCAGTCCAATGACAAAGAAAGAAAAATCTATATAGGTCTCTCTTAATAGGTGATATTATTGATTTTAAACTGTCCAGCTCACTAAGCATTCATGTCTATTAAGGGTTTCCAAGCTCCGATTCAGTAAAATAAAATTTTGTCTTGTATATGCCTGTCAATTTTTTAGTGTAGTTTTTATATTGTTGTAGAATCGGATAATGCTTCAGTTCCTTCCCTTCCTTACCTCACATTTATCATCTCCTTTGATGACAGCATGGGTGAAGAGGGCACCTGCATAGCTGCTTATTTATCTGTTATACCCCAAATGGCCAAACCAATAGAGCACAGTGAGCAGGAACTGTCACCCGTACCTTTAAAAATAAATAAATCCACGGAATACTCAAAGCCATTTTTCATAAGAAATACCTTGATTTGATAAGAGGGCTTACTTCGAACCTATTGCCTAAGCTCAGTCCTTGGTTAAATGAAGTAGTCACAAAGAACAACCTATCAATGAACATATCAAGAGTACCTTTCCCTCACCACTGTTGGACATTGTAATGGTTGGTTTAATGAAACAACTGCCACACTGATGTCCTGCAATGGGGCCCAAAATTGAGCATCTGAAATGGCTCACCAGTTAGGAGCTGTTGCACCTGTATGCAGACCCTGCATGTGGTAAGGCACTGAATTACAGGTTGCAGTTTCTCAGCAAATAACCTTCTGGACTGACTTCATCCACTCTGGCTGCCATTAGAACCCCCTGGACAGGAAGGAGAATAAGAGGACTTCCTGTTCCAGCTGAGCCTTGCTTGAGCATCAACATCTTCCTGAGCTGTGGTGTGTCAGCTTTCTCTTTGACCATCCCACCTGATTGGTCCTGAGTCCTGACTTCCAGTTTCTTCTGTGTCTGCTTATTCTCAGCTCCTGGTTTACCTCAGGCCTACATTCCAGCCCTGACAACACCTCACTTTTCCTAACTTTAAGGTCAGGGCTGCTTTCTCTCACAGGTCACACAAATATCCCTCAAAATATCCACCCTAAGGAACAAGTCTTCGGGGCAAAGTCTCTTTCAACACGGGCTTAATTACCTTTGTGGTGAGGGATCCAAAATATAATCAATAGCCACTAGATACATCAGGAAAAAACCAGTCTGGAAGAGCCATGGGTTAGCTCTCACTGATTTGAGGAACAAGATAAAGTAACGCAACAGAGGGCATTTATCACAATTTTTTCTCTTCCTCCAAACTAATCTCCTTCAGCTCTGAAGTGAACCATTATTTCTGGAAATGTGAAATGCATAGTGGAAATCAGGTAGATAAATAGTACCTTCTGAACTAGTTTCAGTGGCAGACAGCAGATAAATGTTCATGTATGTTGGGGAATACCTCATGGCTAGAACTGCAAAGGAAAGAAACAAGGTCACTTCCACAAACATGTTTGTTTATTTTATTTCAACAAGCTTTATATTGCTTCATCACAATCTTTCTGAATATTGTGCAGAAGATCCAATACAATAAGACTAAAAATGAGTTAAAACTATAAAATCAGAATTCAGACAGAACAATGGATTCCTCCATCAAGAAATCCAATGGATCCCATCAACAACATCCTCATTCATCACCTCCTAAGTAGTGGAGGCTCTCTGTTGAGTTTCCACAGCAGGAAGGGATCTGTGCAGTGCCAGGAAAATATGCTGAGAGTTCCCGTCTGGCTTTCTCTAGTCTCGGTAGGTTCTTGATGGAAACAAAGCTTTCTGTTTTCAGTTGCAAGCTCAATTATAGCTCTGCTTTTGGTGGTACAGCTGTGCCTAGCAAATGCAATGCTCTTCCATCTTTCTGAATGATTCCAGCCACCCCCCCTTCCCCAAAATATGGGTGTAATTACCATTCCCTTTGTGCTCTCTGCTTTACAGCTCCTGCCATCTGGAAGAGCTTTCTTGTAACTATCTATCTTACCATCTCCTTTCCCTCATTGCTCAGGCTTCTCCCTCCTCCGTTTTTAGCTTTGTGACTCCGTGCATGCATTTATGCAGTGGTAAACAGGCTGTCAGCTGTGTGGGTGTATTTGCATAAGATATAGAGGGACGCCCTTGGCCAAGAACTTTTGAGATCCTTTGTGGATAAACATGTGAAAATGTCCAAAGGTTCAGAATCCTGAAACCTGTCTATGTTAAAGAGGAACCAAAGCTGCAGTAGCATGGTCTTCTTGACCTTTCAATATTATGATTCCAGGTTGAAAAGACTGTCTCACTCCTTAGGCACCCAGTTGGCTGCTGGGCTCTGCAGGATACCATTCAATATGATGCAAGAATTGTACCTTTAGTATGGCAGCACCGACCCTTTGGAACTCCTTCCTGTTCGTTATATGCATATAATCAATCTCATTCAAATGCTTGTTTCAACATGGACTGCCTATATTAATATGTGCATTTAAATTACGATTCATAGGATGTTTTTACTGTCAACATCAAGAGTCAATGTTTTCCTTCATTGTTATATTTGCAAATACACACACACACACACACACACACACACACGATTGATACTATCTTTTTTCTCTTTTCAATGCCTGTTGTAGATCTTCCTCTTCCAACAAGCCTTTTAAGTGGGGATTTCTCATCAGTCTTTATCAGCATTGGCCAGGAATTGACCCATGCAGAGATGCCAGCTTTATATCTGAGGTCCTACATAGTGCCCACCCCATAATAGTTAGTATGTATGCCCAAGCCTTATCCATGACACACTTCGGCTATTCCATAGACTTGCTTCCTGCAGTGATTTTTCAGGCAATATGGGAGAAAGCAGATCAGATTCTGAGGAGCCTCATAACATGCAGAAGCTTTGGAAGCAGATTAAGTTGTCTCATACCAAATCAAACCATTGAGCCACTTAGCCCAGTGTTGTCTACCAGGGTTTCCCAAACTTGGGTCTTCAGCAGTTTTTGGACTACAACTCCCATCATCCCTAGCTAGCAGGACCATTCACAGATGATGGGAATTGTAGTCCAAAAAGCAGCTGGAGACACAAATGTGGAAAACCCTGGTCTACGCTAACTGGCAGGAGTTCTTTCATGCAAAGATCATTCCCAGGTCTACCTGAAGATGCTGGCGAATGAAGCTGGGACCTTTTGCATGCAAAGCAGATGCCCTGCCAGGCTACATCCCTTCTCTTCTGCCTGTAGTTCTCTGGGTCCCCATCCATTTACTTGGAAGAAGTCCTATTTATTTCACTTCCAAGGAAGTTAAGATTGTGATTGCAGTCTTAAGCACACTGCCCTCTTCAGATTGCTCCCATGACACGCACACAAATCCTGCTGAAATTTATTCAGCTTAATTTTAATGCTACCCTTTCCTTATTTTTAGTTATTTTGGAGTTCTAATAATACCATGCGCAGCTGAAAACACAAGTGAATTTAAAGCTTCCACATTTCCTCTTGAATGAACTCAGGCAATCCTTGCACAATGTTCTTAATGCCACACACATATAACGTGCTTCTTTAGAGATCCAAAATTACAGTCTCTATGACAACAATGCACAAACCTGCAATTGTCCACCATTGTGTTGCTTCAAAGCAGAAGGCAGTGCATGAGATCACATGGGAAATTTCCCCCTCTGCTAATTTGAATGCTAGCTTCTCTCTCCATGACAAAGGTTTGTGATTTTACAGTTCGTTCAATGCTGTCACCAAACAATTTGAAGCAGCCTTTAATTTTTAACTTTTTTTAAAAAAAAACCTACTTGCAATGGTAGACATTGCAAAGTGATGTTTGAAAATTATCTGTGTCTGTCATCCCCATACGTAAAGTACCATACTGAATCTAAAGCTTTCACCCGGGTTGTTTTTTTAACGCCGAACAACATACTTGAACTAAGTTTTCCTTGATGTGCTCTTGATTTTTAAATTTTATTTTTGAAGGGTTCACAGTTGCTAACATCTCCCGATTGGCAATATCATAAATACAGATCTTGTGTCATGTAAATAAAATAGAAGGTTCTTCAGTGTGGTAGCTCCCAAATAGGACTACTTTGTTATGTTTGGGAAGAATCACATCTTTCTTTCTTTTTTAAAAAAAATTAAAAATTTATCATGCCTATTTCTCCTAAGAGAATCAGAGCAGCCAACAAACAGTAGTAAAAGTATTTTAAACCCATAACCTCTCTTAAAAACACACACACCAGTATATACATTCAAATTTATGTTTACAATATCCAACCTGCTTTAACGGATACCAGCAGCACATAAATTGCATAGAACTGGTCTGGCAAAGGACAAAACAAAACAAATTTAACCACCGGCCTTTTTAAAAAGCCAGGTCCTCACCAAATGGTCTCACAACTGTGGCCTTTCTCAACTCCTAGGGGCTAAATTATGCCCACCTTGAAAATGGAACCCAGATCCAATCTGGGTGGGTGTGTTGGTGACAAATGTATCCTGCCCCTTTACCTCTGGCACTGCCACCTCGTCTTACTCAGCCCATCCCTCTGGCTGGTCAAAGTCCTCCCTGTTCCCTGAGGAGGCTCACACTCTGCAGGAAGGACAGAGGAGAGAGAGACCATAGATCTCCTCTATGACATCTAGAGTCACAAAGGGAGGACCTCTCTGCTTCATCACCTTCCAGATGCCCATTTGCTCCTTCTCCTTCCTCCTCTTGGGTGCATGCCAGATCCTGGTAGAGTTAAGGAGCCCATGACACCATCAGTGTCCCGTATTTGTAGTGTTATGTAGATTTTTCAGAAAGTCCATGTGAGCTGGATATTCCCAAACCTTTGGAAAGACTTCCTATAGGAGTCATTTTCCATGCAGAGGCATCAGCATTGGGGCACATAGGGCACACGGAAAACTCCCTTGCCTATCCTCCCCCCACCATGCCTTCCTAGCTGGCAAAAGTCTATAGCAGAATGTGGTTCCCATTCCAACTAAAGAGTAAACTGTTTGGTGCATTCATCCTCACCTACTACCAATCATAATAGCTGGTGTCACTGCCCTGGTCTGTGTTGATTGGTTTTATCACTAGAGCTGTATGGATTGTTTTACTGAACCGTATGTCAACAGATGTTCGATACAACTTGGTATCTGCAGTTGCCACTTCCCCCCTAGTGGAGTTCCTGTAACTTTTACAGGCAAAAGTTGAACAGGTGTAGCTTCCATGCTTGGACAAACAAATCTGTACAGTGCTACCTCGGGTTAAGTACTTAATTCGTTCTTAACCTGAAACTGTTCTTAACCTGAAGCACCACTTTAGCTAATGGGGCCTCCTGCTGCCACCGTGCTGCCGAAGCACGATTTCTGTTCTCATCCTGAAGCAAAGTTCTTAACCTGAAGCACTATTTCTGGGTTAGCAGAGTCTGTAACCTGAAGCGTATGTAACTTGAAGCGTATGTAACCTGAGGTACCACTGTATATGATCTGTTTCTACAAGACAGATTGAGGAGGAGTCCCATTCTTTACTCCATATTCATTAAATTAAAAAAAAAAACTTTTAGCAGCCTCTAGCTGCTAACTAAAAAATAAATGAAGAAACTAAATAAAAAAATGAATGAACTCTTAAATTATAATTTTAATAAGGTATGCTTATCTTAAGCATGCTTATTTGGTTGTATATCTTACCGAAATCAGCATTGCTTATATCTAAAATGAATATGTTTAGCATTGGAGGTAACTTTTAAAAAGGTTCCTGTTTGAGCAAGTTGCCTCCACCTTCACCCCTCCTTTGTACCCTCAAATATATTTTTCCGGTGCTGCCTGTTTCTATGCTGTTCCTTCAGAAGTTAAGTTTTTAAAAGCATTCGGGCCATTGCCAAAGTCAGGCATCTTAAAAGTCTTGTTGATTTCAGTAAGAAAGATTTAAGCATAGGCTTAACTCCCCCATTGAAATCAATGAGACTTTAAAAGTGTTTGACTTTGGCCATATGCTTGAAAAGCATTTATATTCTGAAAAACAACATGAAACATGACTTCTTGACCGTCACGTATTCAGATGGTGCAATTACATTTTTCAGCATACTGCATAGCATTCTTAAAAGGATCTTCTTCATTGCATTTGTGTATTGTTAATACACCCTGGCATAGCATTTCCATTCTAATTACATTGCAACTTTCAGTGTTAGTCAGTGGGTAATGAGAAATCAATTTCAATCATCATAGTACTTCCATGCTGCAAATCCAGGATTTCACCAATAGATATCCTGATCTACTTTTGCCTTAAACTATATCAGTTTAAACCTTTATGTCTTCCTCAATTTCTGAAGTGTATGTAGTTGTCAGCTTTGTCATGATCTTTCAGAGTCTTCAAGGTTATTATTGGTGGGTCCTAGTTTTGCAGCTTTATATAATGTCAGGTTTGTTTCATTATAATTTCATTCTACAGCACAAGGCAATTTGTTTTCATTTGCCAAACAGTTGTCATGTGGATGTTCTCAGGAGATTTGCTTCAAAGGGTCCTCTACCGTGACAGCTTGCGAATCATCTATAAAATCTTATAGCTGAAAACAAACCATGTGCCTTCATAGACCCCACAACTGCCAGGTATAATGATTTTTCCATCACTGCAGCAAACAGCTTACCAAGAGGACATAAAATGCCAGAGCAAATCTATTTTTATTTCCAGGGGAGCACCAAAATTCTCCTCATCTGAATTACTCCATGGATTCCGGAGTTCCAAAAGCATTAATAATATTTGCTCCACTTCTTTTTATTTCAGAATTTTATGAAGAGCATTGTGCAACCCTAGCTCCTGCATTCAATTATACCACCGATTCACATGTGTGCTTTGATAAAACATGAACAAAGCAATTTTGATGTGCCTGTGTGCAGGATTACATCAAGAATCTTTTTGTGTAATGTTGAACATGGATAAAACACAGTAAAAAAAGCAAACTTGATGTGCTTGTACACACTGTCAGCATTTGCACATCAAAGTAAACCATAGTTAACTATGGTAAATGGTTTGCTGTGCACACACAGAAGGCTCCCACTTCATTCCTCCTCTGTAGACAGCATGATAAACAAATCCTGATTTTCCTGGCTTTGCAACACATCCAAGTCATGAATTGCGGTTGATTTCATTCCAAAGAAACCACAATGTTAAGCCAATGTTTATTTTTGGCTGATCGATCATTGTTTCTTTAACCAAAAGAAACCACAGTCCCTGGCTCGGATGTAACACTAAGCCAGGGAGCATGATTTGTTGCTTCCACTTGTCTAGAGGGAAGGAGCAAAGGAAGAGTGATATCTGCATTCAAAAACCATTAACTATGGTTTGTTGTGCCATGCAAACACTGCCACTGTGCACAATCACTTCAAGCTGCTTTTTTGCAATATTCTATCCAGACACGCTCATATAAGTTCCATGGTTTACCATGATGTGCAGACTGGGTCAACTCTTGTATCAAGATTTATTTTTGGAATGGGGGTTGGATTCAGAGTTCCTATGAGCTGAACTCCATGTATGGGACACTTCCACCAAGGAAGAAGGTGGTTGATTTTCATCAATTCCTCCTTTCCTTTGCAGACTCATGTACCACTGAAAATCTGTTATAGAGGATGAGGAACCTTCTGCTTTACCATGGAGACTGCAGGAGAAAGTGGAACTTCTTTTCCTCCTTTAGGAGCCTCAACTGGATCTCAGTCCCTTCTATGATGTGGGAAAGGCAAGTTTGGATCCAGCCCATTGTGGTTAACCAGTGCCCATGTATAAAACACTACACAAGGATAATCTATGATTGAAGAAGAAGAGTTTGGATTTGATATCCCGCTTTATCACTACCCAAAGGAGTATCAAAGCGGCTAACATTCTCCTTTCCCTTCCTCCCCCACAACAAACACTCTGTGAGGTGAGTAGGGCTGAGAGACTTCAAAGAAGTGTGACTGCCCCAAGGTCACCCAGCAGATGCATGTGGAGGAGCGGAGACACGAACCCGCTTCCCCAGATTACGAATCTACCACTCTTAACCACTACACCACACTGGCTCTTAACCACTACACCACACCACATTGCTTTTTACAGTAGTAGTAGTAGTAGTAGTAGTAGTAATTTATTTATACCCCGCCCATCCGCCTGGGTTTCCCCAGCCACTCTGGGAGGCTCCCAACAGATTAAAAACAGAATAAAACATCACACATTAAAAACTTCCCTAAACAGGGCTGTTTTCAGATGTCTTCTAAAAGTCAGATAGTTGTTTATTTCCTTGACATCTTATGGGAGAGCGTTCCACAGGGCGAGCGCCACCACCAAGAAGGCCCTCTGCCTGGTTCCCTGTAACCTCACATCTTGCAGTGAAGGAACCAGCAGAAGGCCCTTGGCGTTGGACCTCAGTGTCTGGACAGAACGATGGGGGTGGAGACGCTCCTTCAGGTATACTGGGTCGAGGCCGTTTAGGGCTTTAAAGGTCAGCACCAAGGCTAACATCATTATATGACAGGATGGGAACAAAGATCCAAATGAACTGAAAGCAGTGGAAACTGGGCATGTTTCTAACTCTGGAATTTATTTTTAGAAAACCCCTTTGTTAAACCAGAATCTAAGAGGAGTGGTGACAGCTTTCTTATCTTGATATCCCCGGATCTCCTTTGTCAAGTCTAAGCTTTTTAAAAAACAATAATAATTCAGCCTCAGTAATCAAACATAAGATTTCTTTGTAACATGTCAAATACAGAGAAAATAACCATGAGCACAGTATTTGACTAATCTAATGTTTGTGTTTTCATGACTGTGGTTTGCAACTGCACAGAATGTTTCATTTCTAAAATGTGTAAGATGGAAATACATGGATCAGCAGACTCTCACACGATTAAACGCTGCCACTGCACATTACCTAGTTTATTAGCAAATCATCAGTGACATGAATATTATATATTCACATCAGTGTCAAGATCTTTTGCAAAGGGCATTTATCTTTGTTAGTACATAAACTTCACAAGATAACAGCCACCCCAAAACACGCTTAAGATTTATGGTCAGCTCCACACTTCTTCACGGCAAATATAATTGTTACATGTATATCTATGTTACAGTATTGTTTTCTGCAGAATATATGTAAAGGAGGAATATATTAGGTCCTCCAGATTGTCATAATTCCAATAATTCTCTTTGTCTTCACTTCTGTCTGTTGCTCTCTCACACACACTGTTATGAACAGTGTGCATACCATACATGTAAAGCACACAGCTGCCCTCAAAGAATCCTGGGAACTGTAGTTTATTCATCACAAAGCTAGAATTCCCAGCACCATTAACAAACTACAGTTCCCAGAATTCTTTGGGGGAAGTCATGTGTTTTAAATGTATGTAGCCATGTTCCTCATCATCTTTTCTCAAACAGAGACACAGACAAAGTGCTAGCAGGATCATACTCTGAATAAGTAATATTTTTTTAAAAAATCCTGGTTTTATAGATTACAAAATACAGTGGTACCTCGGGTTAAGTACTTAATTTGTTCTGGAGGTCCGTTCTTAACCTGAAACTGTTCTTAATCTGAAGCACCACTTTAGCTAATGGGGCCTCCTGCTGCCACTACGCCACCGGAGCACGATTTCTGTTCTCATCTTGAAGCAAACTTCTTAACCTGAAGCAGTATTTCTGGGTTAGCGGAGTCTGTAACATGAAGCGTATGTAACCTGAAGCGTCTGTAACCCGAGGTACCACTGTATGTAAGAAGCCACAGCTATCTAATGTAAGCTCACAATAGCACCCAAGGCCATAACTAATGCAGAAATCATTCTTAAATATGTCAACATTTACATGCATAATACATAGCGTTAACAAACTAGTAGGCAGCAATTCAAAGTAAGCAAAATCATTTTCCATGTACCCATAAGAAAGCTGACAGCTACATAACTCTCAATTACCCACACTGAGCCAGAGGTGCCACATGTCAATAGAGTCAAGAAAATGATGAATATAGCATTATTGAAACATGAAAGAAATAGTTTGTAGCAACTTCTGTGTAGGGGTGTTTAGAAACACTTAAAAATGTTTGGAACTGCCTCTCTTGTGAGAAAACGCGTATTTAAATATAAAAAACCCCATGCTTAAAAGTAGCAAATTTGATCAGGCCGGTGGCACTGCATGCAGCGGTGGGTGGGTGAATTAACCCATTCTTCCCACACCATTTCCCTAATTTAAATCACCCCCAGGTTGCTATTGGCCAAAAAGAAGAATGCCTGTGGTCTTCCCCAATGCAGCAACTAGCCAGTGCTCCATTCTTCAATGCAGCTAATGGCATCCAGCTGGCAGGTGAGCGGGTTATATTTGTGGTAAAGAGCAAGAGGGAGTGTTTTAATTCCCCAAAGCACCACACCCCCAGTTGAAACCCTCTTTCCACAGCCACTTTTGAGAAAGTAAGATCCCAAGATATGGTCTGAAGGCATATGAAGCCATTGCCTTGCTGACGTTAGGCTGGTCAGGACGAAAGGGAGAAACGTGCTAAGAGGAAGGCACGCTTGGCAAACCTTCACCATGATCAACTCCTGTCCGGAAATCTATGCCCCCACTGTGGAAGGACGTGTGGATCCAGAATTGGCCTCCACAGTCACTTATGGACTCACTGTTAAGACTGTGTTCACAGAAGACAATCTTACTCGGCTACGAGTGATTGCCAAAGAAGAAGAAGATGGGATATAAATGTAAGAAAATACAATAAATACAAAAACAATATTCGAGAACTCCCACACTTTGTAGTCTGGCCCTAAAAGGAAGCAGCAATGATTCTTAATTACGATAATTAAGAAAAAATAGTATTTTACTGTATCATTATTTTTATTGATAAGGGAAAAACTCATAAGGCAGGGATAGGGTCATCTGAGGCAAACTGCCTCAGCTCCATTGGTTTATTATTTATTGTTTATTTGTTAGATTTATATACTGCCCTTCATCATAAGATCTCAGGGCAGTTAACAAGGTAAAATACAGGATAAAATCATGAAAATAAGTAGAACAAAACAGAAAAAAACAATAACACACAACCCTTCCCACAGACACATTTAAAAGGCTGTAGAATATTAAATCAGCGAAAGGCCTGGTAAAAGAGGAATGTTTTTGCCTGGAGCCTAAAAATATATAATGAAAACGCCAGACGAACCTCCCTGGGGAGAGCATTCCACAAATGGGGAGCCACTACCGAAAAGGCCCGTTCTCAGGTTGCGACCCTCCAGACCTCATGTGGAGGAGGCACACAAAGAAGCTCCTTCAGGTGATGGATGCAGAGTCTGTTCAGTTTGCAGCTGAAGAGGAAAGTAAACATTGCTCCTGCTCTACAGCCAGTGCTTAGGAGATTATTGTCTATAGAAATCCATAATTACAGCTGAAAAGAGTGGTTTGATAACGCCTTCATTCACTGCTGAAATGTGGTGTTGGTTCCACTTTCCACAGCAGATATGGACCTAGACTGAAAATCCATGCAAATATACACAAAAGAGCTAGCGCAGCAAGGGGCTTTGGTATTCTATTACTATTGATATTGCAGGGATGAGAACTCACCGGTAAAATATCAATGTGTAATGAATCAGTGACATAAAATTGATTAAGTTCCCGTGGTGTCTCATTCTGCAGCTCCGGTGATCAATAGGAATTACTTAGGTGCTTAGTCTGCACATACTGCTATGGCGGCAGGTGTCAGGGATCCTTGACCTCACCTTCACCTCTTTGCAAAAGGCAGCCAAAGCTTATGTTAATGTTTTTAATGTGTTTCATGGAGCTCCGATTTGTGGAGTCTCAGAGTTGCTCTTGAACCTATCCAATATCTCTTCCTCTTTCAGGGTTTGGTGGATACAGTCATAACTAATGTTACGTTTGCTTCAGGTTGCGCGTTTTCAGGTTGCATCCTGCGGCGACCCGGAAGTACCGGAAAGGGTTACTTCCGGGTTTCACCTCTCGCGCATGCGCAGATGCACAAAATGACGTCATGCGCATGCGCAGAAGCGGCGAATCGCAACCTGCGCACACGCAGACACAGGTTGCGTTCTTTTCAGGTTGTGAACGGGCCTCCAGAACGGATCCCATTCGCAACCAGAGGTACCAGTGTACATACAAAGGAATTAAAAGGGTTTTGTTTTTTAAGCAGGAGTCAGCAGCTCTTTGCGTGAGCAACCGTGAAGTTTTGGCATACAAATCTTGGCAATGAGTTTAGGTTTGCAGGAATACAGAACAGGGTTGGGGGACCTTTTTTAGCCACATTCCCTTCTAGGTAGGCTTGCCATACGTCAGGGAAATTCCTGACATGTCCTGGTTTTCAGGTGTAAAAAATGGTGTGGGGGGCGGGATTTTGCCGAATCGGCAAAATGTCAGGGAAAACCCGGATGTATGGCAATGAGGTGGAAAAAGAGGTGGAAATATTAAATATTAAAAAGCTTCCCTATACCAGGCTGCGTTCAGATGTCTTCTAAAGGTTGTATAGTTACTTATTTCCTTGGCTCAGGGGTTCACACCCTCAAGCATTTCTCCAGCCCTGCAAATAGGGCGTCCTATCATACCATCCAACATTTCTCCAATGAAAATAGGGACACCCTAAGGAAAAGTGGGACATTCTGGGATCAAATCAGAAATAGGGGTGGCTTCTGTAAATCCAGGACTGTCTCTGAAAAAATGGAGGGTCTGCTACGAAGCACAAGGAGCTGGTGGGTAGCATAAGGTTAAAACAGCTGCAGGCTCTAAACTCCCAACTTCCCCTCGAATTCACTTACATGAGAATCTAGGTTTGGCACAGACTTAGTGCCTGGTGCTTGGGGACTCTTTTACAGCCAGCTGAGATGATCAAGATGTAAAATTTCCCTAGAGAAACGAGCACAGAAATGAGGCCTAAGAAACCAGAACTTCAATAAACTCCTGAATTTATGAAGTTTGGTTGGAAAAGGCACGTACAAAACCCGCAGTCCCCATCCAGTCAGCCCCCAACCCTTGAAGTTCTGCACTGCCACCCTGTGGCGGCTCACACGTTCACCAGACATTTCAGGGGAGAATGAGAATAGAAACAGAGGAAGCCACCTTATACCAAGTCACACCATTGGACCATCTAGGTCAGTATTGTCAGTATTTATCTAGGGCTTCAGACAGGGAGTCTTTCGCAGCCCTAGCTAAAGATGTCAGGGACCTTCTGCCTTCTACATGTAGAGCTACTGCCCGGGAGGGAGGGGGAAATCCCAGGATAAAAGTCTTCGCCCTCTACAGGCCCATGTGGAGCTGGTCTGAGGCCCGGGTCAATAGTCTTGTTAGAATGAAGTTATAAACTCAAACAAAATAAGCAGCCTGTCCCCAGTGGGGGCCCCCGGCCAGCTTAGCCTTCCATGACTTGGGGCAAGTATAGCCCCTTCTGCACAGGCCCGGCCCACCATTTGTTTCAAATTCTGCAAAACTGTAAACACTTTCTAAGGCTTTCTTTTCAAGTAGGGTCCAGAAGAAAGTGGAAAGCCTGTGATGTTTTATTTTATTAAGTAAATGTACACACTGCCTTTCCATCTATGGATGGCTATTTAGTTATTGAAATTATTGGGAGGGGCCATAGCTCAGCGGCTTCTGGTTGAATCCCTAGCATCTCTAGTAGAAAGGAACCCTGATATCAGCAGTAGGAAAGAACTCATCATGAGATTATTGAAAGTGGCTTCCAGTCAAAAGCAGAGAGCACTGGGGATATGGGCCAATGGATTTGGTATAAGGCAGTATCATATCAATGGCAACAGAGAGTAAGAGGCTGACACAAAGAATAGATGAACCTAAATAGCCAGAATCTATTGATCATGGGGGTGGGGGGGAATCAAAAGTCTGTGAAGGAACTCCTTTCAGTATGTGAAGTCACAATTTGTACTTGTGGTCACATTCACACCATACATTTAAAGCACATGGCTTCCCCCAAAGAATCCTGGGAAGTGTAGTTTACCCTTAACAAGCGACAATTCTGGGCACCCTAAACAGACTACAGTTCCCAGGATCCTTTGGGGGGAAATCGTTAAATATATGGTGTAGATGTGGCCTGTGTATCTCGAGCCAGTGTTATCCCATGTAATCAACAGCTTTCCCTCATGCTACAGATTTGCCTTTTCTTTTCTTAAAAGTGCTCGGGCCATTTTTATATAAATGAAACTCATATTTTCATTGCGTGTTTTCAGAATTCTCCCACAGACTGAGAGCTAAAGATGATGATACATCAAGTCACGGATCATTAAGGAATAATGCAACTTGATCCAGGTTGCCTCCTGGAGTAGGGAATGTTGAAATGGGAGCCAATAATCAGCTTGTGGCTTTCCAAGGGTCCATGTCTGTGGTTCACTGCAATTTTGCATGTGGAAAAAATGGAGGAGGAGAAACCCTGACTTTCATTTCTTAAAACATGTTGTTTATTAGGCTCCTTCCATTGTCCAGAGAACTTTGCAAACATAAATGACAATAGCTGGTCACTATGGTAGATAGGATGTAGACGGTCCTCTTGCTAGAGCAGGCAAGGACAGGGTGAATTCAGATTGGTTTTCCTGTAACACAGGGTTGCCTAACCGCCAGGTGTTGTTGGACCAACTGGTATGGTTAATAGCCAAGGATCGGGGGGGTATTGGTTCAGCAGCATGTGGAGGGCCACAGTTTAGGGGCCCTTGCTTTAAAAATGCAATATTGCTCTCCAAGGCATTGTTTCTTCTAAAAAAATTCCAAGCCAATTGTAAATTCTTCTGATCCATTGTAAATTGTGTGTTTGTGTGTGTTTGTTTGTGTGGTCTGACTCAAACATGCAAACAGAAGTGTGGGAACTGCTTACAGTGCAATCACAGTGAAGCCAGTTGTGTGGATGAGCTCACTTACTCTGTGTTAAGATTTTCTACTATATGGTGTTTCCATAGTCTGTAGTAATGCAAATGTTGTTGTTTTTTCCTGCCACACATTTTAATTTGTGATAGAGGCATCATCAAGTAGGACGCCTTCCCCACATTTCCCACAAGTTGCTTATCTGCATTCATCTTGTGAAACAGCTCACACTGTCGTTTTCAAAGCTACCACAAACCCACTTTCCCCCTGCCTCAAGGCTACTGAGTTTTCCTTTGGGGAGTCTGTTTTTTTAGCTAAAAGGCAGCTTAGAAATGTAATGGATGAACAAGTCGCCTGATTTTATCTGTTATCAGTAAATATCCACAATCTAATGAGATTGTGTTGTCCATTGGACCTTGACTACAAAGTCATGCTACAGACTCCACAAATAAGTGTTGGATTTGTTAACTGGTTTATATGCAACACAGAAAATATAGAATATTCTGATGTGCGCCAGCTGTTTATACAGGGGAACTTTATTTACAGACACATTCATCTGCACCTCTAAAAAGGCTGGCTTTGGGGCTATTTGAAAAACATCACAAACGCAAACCTGGGTTTGCCACAGTAGGGTTGATCAACACAACAGCGACGTTCGGGTAGCCGAGCTCCCTGGTAAGCATATCTGGACTAAGGAATACACTTTTTGCATTTGTATTTTTATACTTTTAGGTCAACTCTTAAAACATCTAAGACTTGTTCTCCTAAGGGTATGAAGTTGGCCTTAACATGTTACTGCAAACAGATCCAATGATGACTCTAGACATGGGCTGAACTGTGTTCTGTGCAGAACTCCACATGTACCAGTAGCTATTACATGAACATATACACATCCTTAGCATGTACTGCAGCATCTGAAATTCAGCATATGCTTGTATTTTCTAGGCCAGCAACACATGGGAGAGGGCCAGGGGAGATTGTGGTGGGTCTCCGAGGATAAGATTGCCAAAACATTCAACTGTGCCAACGCCAAAACATATAATTCCTTGTTTTCTATATTAAACAGACAAACAAAGCATCACACTTCTGTTTTGTTCTAACGTGCCCATCAGTACACTTTCCTGATGTATAACAACAACTAAACCCCTTGGTGGTGTATGTATGTTTTCTCTCTGTTCTACAAGGGATGTAAAGTTTCCTAGAATCATCTTTCCACTGTTTATCCAACTGACTACATCATTTTACAGAATGTTGCCTTTAATTATTAAAAAGCACTTTATTCACTATTTTCATTCAATGTCCCTTGGGAAGTATGATACTAAAAGCCTAACCTGAGTGTATTGGAGCTTCTGCTTTGCATTTGTTGTAAATTTATGCACCATCGACAAATTTTTGCTCATGGTTTGCTCAAGGTGCTTTTATCCTCACCCCCGCCCCGTGTGAGGTGTATATATATATATATTTATATCCGTCCTGTTCATGTTTCATGGACATTCTTTGCCATTGTTTAGCCCCTGCTTGTGTGGATCTCAGAATTCCAGATGTGTGCAAGCGTTCTGGTTCTCTGAAGAAAGGAAATATAGTCATTTTAATGACATAATCATTGAGAGTCCCAAGTTGTGCTGGTAGATAAACACAGGAATGAGAAAGCAGTAAAACAACGCAACAGCCCCCAAGAGAGACATCTGAGGGCAGCATATTCCATCAGTAGGAAGCAATGACTGAATGGACATTGCTGAAATTAAGCAATAAGTAAGAAATATGAGGGTAGTTGTCTGTCACAAGCAGCTCCCACTACTAGCAAAGAATTTTCTCTTCTGAGCTCTAGCAATCCCTGAGTCTCTTCCCCCAACACACTTTTTGCTTGCTTTCCACAAAGGTATAGATGATTTGAAAAAAAATATTCATGCTATATAAAGGCATCTGAACTCTGAGGTCAACAGTAATATTTTGCGATGTTCTGACATCCTGGTCTGGCTACGTTATAAGAAGGACGAAGACAACAACCTTAATCAGTACAGTTGAGCATTTCTCAGCTTTAGTGTATGAAACTGGAGGAGTGAAATTTTAATCATTTGCAGTGGGGTTGAAATTTAAGAATAGACTTGATCATTTGGTTCTGCAGCCTGACTGAATGCAGCATAAAGACAAAACGTTAACAACTTTATTTAATGGGATTTGTGTCCCAATCCCTTGTCACGAGCGATTCCAGGGGTGGGGGGACACAACAGTAGAAAAAAGAACATAACAATAAAATGGAGTGAAAACATATCAGCAGACCCATCTGCCATCTTACCCCCAATATATTCAGAAGGCCTATTCAAAAGCCTGGAGGAAGAGAACGGCCATCAGCTGGCACTGAAAATTAGGCAAAGAAGTGCAATTTGAGCAGGGGCTCAACCAGGGTACTAGGGTGCTTGTGAGAAACAGAGGAAGTGTAGGTTGCAGAACCAGGGGAAGAGAAAGGAAGAGGGGGGAATTATTCCTGTGTAAACATGCAAGAGTGAATGAGAAGTATTGTACCTAAGGGAGTGGGGAGGATGATTCTTGCTCCACCCACCACCAGCCCCCACTAAAGATTATCCCTGGGCAAAAGCTATCTTCAGCATTAAAAAGTTTTACACTAATAAGATAGGTTTCTAAACTTTTCTATCCAACTTTTTATATTATTGATGCAAATAGTTGCAGCGACTGCTGCTGCAGATAAGCTATTAGTAAAATAAAAAAAGGAAAAGAGAGGACAAGCTGTTCTTTAGTTTTATGTTTTCTTCACTGTTAATGCACACATTTTCCACAGCAGTCATAATATTTCTAAGAATGATACTAATGCGCCAATAATAAGAAAATGTTTATGCTACCTCCTGATAAAAATTAACTGCTAGAATCACTCTACAATGGTACCTCTGGTTATGTACTTAATCCGTTCCAGAGGTCCGTACTTAACCTGAAACTGTTCTTAACCTGAAGCACCACTTTAGCTAATGGGGGCCTCCTGCTGCCGCCGCTCCGCCGGAGTACGATTTCTGTTCTCATCCTGAAGCAAAGTTCTTAACCCGAGGTACTATTTCTGGGTTAACAGAGTCTGTAACCCGAAGCGTATGTAACCCGAAGCGTATGTAACCTGAAGCGTATGTAACATAACATCAAAACGGTAACCCCTCTTAAAACCCTCCTGAAATGGGTTAAATGCTCAGACAAGGCCACACCCTCTCAAACCATCCATTCCTACAGGAACCTGAGGCAGACATGCAAATGTCTGGCGATTCCCATTCAATTAAAAATACAGACATAATATCACACATAGATTAGTTTTCTTCGCAGG